>NC_059328.1:77032500-77315000 GCF_018350155.1 Leopardus geoffroyi
TCGACCTCCAGCCCCGCCAGGGCAGGGTGCATCCTCAGGCTGACACTTGCTCACGGGGGTCGGACCGGACCTGGGTCCAGGGTCATTCGGCCGCCGCGCTCCGCGCTCGCGGCCAGGTTTGTCAGAAGGCGTCAGAAGGCGCCCGGGCTGCGGAACTGCTGAGTCGCGCCTAGCGTCACCCACCGACGGTTCCCGGACTTTGCCCGCGGGTCACGTGTCCTCGAAGCCCCGAACCAGAACTGTTCGCTGACTTTCAGCACTGCGGAGTGGAAGGATCCTAAAGTAGGATTCTGAACGCCCAGAGGGGACAGGATTGCCCCCCTCCGGGATGACCAGCAGGCTTCACGAAACAGCTGTCACGTCCATCGCCGTTTGTGTTGCGATGGGGGAGGGGAATCCTGGAAGAAGGTACCTTAAGTCTGGGCAAAAGGCCATTGAGAGGAAGTGAGCGAGATGGAGGTCTCTAGTGACCACCCGCAACCTGCTCCCAAGGTGAATGGCTCCAAGTGGGTTAAGACATGGACGGGCAGAAGAACGCTGCTTACAAATCCACTTTTCCTTACCACACTGGTGCCTGGAGTAGTCCTTCCGACGCACAGTAAAACTCATTTAGCTTCCTTTCTCCCCCTCCTTCCCCCATAGGGAAAACTCAATGTCTTCTCCAGATCTTAACCCAGTTGTTCTGACCTAAAATTAAAACACATCCTTAACGAGTGTTCACAGACAAGGGTGACTGTAGAAATTCTGCCTAGAAATAACGTTCTTTAGACTGAGGCTATTAACTGTAAAAGTTGCTTTTCTGCTATTTCCTTCTGGAACAAGATGAAAATTCCCAGTAAAAGCCAGGAGTGACAAAGTATTACTAGTATCCTGTTCAGAGTAAGGGAGAACAAAAAAGGTACTTCAATTCCTCCAAATTTTTCATTTTCGGATAACTTTAAACACCTTGGCATTTTTAAGATCCAGGTGGCATTTTATCAGTAATTTAAAGATTGTTAATTGGCACTAAGTTTTAATAGTTCATTTTGTTTTAACAATCAATTGAGTTTATTTTCCTTAATCAAAACAGGCAATTCCTTAAGCTTATTTTTAAAATCTGAACTTCTTTGCAAACCACCATACTGCTTGCTCCCCTGTCTTGTTAAGGGGTATCTAAAAAAACCAAATACTATGCATATTACAATCATGAGACATTATATGCAAAATAACACTGTATTAAACTACATGTTTTTAAGTATCTGAATTAGAGTTTAAGGTTCAATATTTTCTTCTAAGGTGGGAGAGGTTTTTTCATAAAACTGGTTAACAAATAATATTGCTACATACATATATCTAGTAATTTTTCTGGAATTAAGTACATTTTTAGTGAAATAAGCTTGGATTTATTGATGAGGTTGCTTGGTGGCAGTGAGACTTTGGAGGGAAAGAGATGGCATTGTTGCTGCAGTAATTTTCACCCTGAACATAGTATGTCTGTTTTTAAAATTTGCAATGCTTGTCCATATCTGCTATGGATATGCACATGTAGAGGGTCTGTGGTTCTGAAGCAGCAAAGGACTATATGTTGCAAATGGCTCCAATCTAGTGTTTAGGAAAACCTTGGATGCCTGCAGTTCTATGGTTCAGAGCTTCAGCCAACCTGGGCCCCAAAGGTAAGCTCTGCAGTGTCTTCCGCTCCCGTGTGGACAGCAATATTCCTGGCAGAGATCTGTAGGTTAAACAGGACCCCTGGACACAGGAGAACAGAGTGGGAAATGTCCCACCTATAGTTAACAGCCTCGTCCTCCTGGACAAGGGAAGGAGCAAACATCACACATTTATTTCTCCCACATAAAATCAGTTGGTGAGTTTACTTCTTTTCATTTTCTAAAAACAACACAGAAATTCAATGCAAAATGGGTTTCAAACTAAGATATATAGAAATCAGGAAATTCAATTTTTTGAACTGAGTGTAAATCATGTTTCATTCATACACAACACATGCCAGAATTTCCTTGTAGCAAGCAAATTCACTGCAGACTGCAGATCTGCAGTATATCACAATACAATGTGGCAACCACAAGTGTGACTTCCCTTTCTTTCAGTCTTAATTGTAATATTATAGCAAATATGGTTTCAGATCAGGCAAAATGTGATCTACCTGTAAATCCTATAAAGTCTACACTTACCTATGTACAACCCAGCCTATAAGATTATGTTTCTAAGATTAAGGGGAAATTTTAAAAGAAAATCTTTTGTTGGTAGCTTTCCCATCTTCTTCTGGCCAGAGACTTAAGTGAGCTATTTTTTCTACTGATCTGTCAGTGTTCCCAAGCCTCACTGGGGCCAGGAAATTAACACAAGTCAGGTCTAAGATGCTAATAGACTTTCTGCTTGGGATCAGCCTGAACACCACATTTCCAATTTTCAAACTAATACCTATATACTCCTGCTGCAGTGAGAGCAGTAGGCATTTGGAGAGAGGAAAAAAAAATCTGGGGAATACGGGGGTGAAGAGGGTAACATATACAGAAAGGACAGAATCCCCCCCCCCAACACCCACATTGTCCCAAGGGGGTAAAAATAACAATAAAGAATCAGCTGAACAGTTAACCTAACTGCTCTTAATTTCAATGTTTCAGAGAAACTCCCATCATCCCAACTTCTCGTTCTCAATTCCTGACTTGTAGAAAACAGGTCTAAACAGCTCTACACCTATTTTCTGGAGAGCCTGAAGGCTGAAGACATTGTTTACATAGATTCAGGCATCTTACAACTAATGTCAGTCCTTTGTGGAACAGGAGGTTCTCTCCCAACTCTGCAAATAAAATAGGATTGAAGATTACTAATTAGGCAGTGGAAACATCTAACAGAGATCCTGGAGAAGTTTCCAAACTTCTAACAGTGTCTATAGAACTAAGAATGTCTGCATTTGAAAAGGGGCGGGCCTCTTGGGTGCTGAGTGTAGAGAATACATGCATGGGTGCAAATGTGGGGAGGCAGGTCAGAGCCTGATTGTATCTTCAGACTGTAACCTACATAGGTGGGATCAGATTGCTAAGAACACTTCCCAGGGGGTTCCTGGTGGGTCTTGGCTATCTTGAGATAGCTTTTGCATGGCTCTAGAATTTCACTTAAAGGCAGGTACTGTGCTCGGCTCTTCAAGGTCACCCTTTTCTATGAAAGAAGAGAAATCTCCCATGGAGGAAGCCAGCCTTTTAATTTTTTAAGTACAAGAATCATCCCTATCTCCTTATAGGCCTGAAGAGAAATTCAGCAAGGTTGCATTTTCTTACTTTCGGAACACACTTACCGAGGGTGCTGCAGTGAAGATGGGCAAATAGCAGGTAAAATAAAGGGAAAGGAATTTGAAAAATAAATTTAAAAAATAAAGGGATAGGAAATATGACTTTAAAACAGAAGTAGAACAAATAAGTATTATTCTAGCCTCTCCTTCTTACCCTGCTCCTTCCCTCCCCTGCCTCATGAAAATAAGCCACCAGAGTCCTCTAGGAGACTCTAAGTTTCTACTCTTAAACGGCTCCTTTTCCAAGGAGGAACAAGGTCTGTTTTTTGATGTGGGGCCTCAGATGCTCTGTTATTGCAACTTAATTTTGTCATTGCTTCTGTTCAAAGATTATTTGGAATGAATTGTTTCTTTTGTTTACTATCCAACAAACGACCTCTGCTAATCTTATATTTTATCTCCTGAACATATGGAAAAGCTATTTATTCTAGCCAATCACAATAAAGTGAAGAAAACCCCATTTTATGGAAAAATATATATCACCAGTCTGTTGATCATTAAAGATATGATTACCAGTGAAAACCCTCTGAAGGTGGCACATTTATGCTTCTAGGAACAGATGGGGACACGCATTTTCCTTGCAAATACTTTTGAAATTGCTCTACTGGTAGCAGTATAAAAATGATATACAGATGCCAGGGCCGGCATGGCTAGGATGAGTGCGCCAGATTTACACAGTAAAGCCTTCACATGCAGGCTGTCAGTTTTGATTGATCTCTACTATACCTCAGGAACTTGTTGACTAGGTAGGGAAACAGTGCAAATAATTCACTGCAGCAAGTCAGATAATTCACACAACCAATCGGTCTGCTTCACTTTCTGGCTGTGACATATGAGCCTTCCCTACAAAGATGCATCATTTTCCAGCTTGAGCAATATTCAATGTCAGGGAAGAAAAGGTATTAAAGCCACACAAAAGGAGGCGGACTATCATAGGACCAGAAGTTGTTTTAGTGATGGAAACCAGATTCAGCTCAAGTCTAAGTCCTACCAGAGCATTCAGGCCCAATTGTCATTATCATATTGATTAAAAAAAAAAAGTTCATCATAGTGCAATTTTAGGTTTAACGGCAACGGATCGGGAAAGAGCAAAGAATTATCCCACAAAAGCACAACATTCTTACCGCAGGGACGTTTCCCTGTTCCAGTTCGTTGATGGAGTTGATTAAGTTTAAATGAAGCAGACACTGGATAAAAGTAAGGGTATTGACCACTGGGCACTGCGATCCGTGCTTGAAAGGACCTGATACATGCAGAAAAGCAAGATTTGCTAAATGCTCTAATCTTCAATCAAATCTTACATCAATACAGACAAAGTTTGGTAATGAGAGATTCAATGAAGCATGTGGGAGAAAGAATTAATCCTCTTGGTCTAAACTGGCTTCAACTTTGAAGCTTGCTCCGAAGGAAAGACAGTTATCTAAATGCTAAATAAGAAACTTATTGTACTTTTCATGGCATGCTAATCTTTTGTCTATTTCATCTCTATTATGTGTATGCTCGTAGATTGCAGTTGTCATGGTGATTATATCAAGCCACGCTCAGGGAATGGCGGTGAGAAGCCAGGCACGAAGGTGGAAAAGACCCCCACGCAATCCACAGTATGGGGAGGGGGAAAAAAAAGAGGGAGAGAGAGAAGTAGGCAGGCACCCAATACCGCCTGGGCTCCTTCCCCACCAGGCCCCTGCCTGGCTCTGGTTTGGGCCAATGAGGCTTGGGCCTTTCAGCATCTGCGTGGTCCCCTAAATGAGGCAAGCAGCATTTGGTAACAATGGTGGCCAGGAGGGGATCCTTTCCCTGTAAAGGTTCCCAGCTTTTAGTCTGAAGGTCCTCCCTCTTTTCACCAAGTCCCCTTCCCCCTAAGGGCTGCAACCAGGTAGGTGGAGAAGACAACAGGAGAAGGACAGAGAGAGACAAAGGCTCAGACCCCTGCAGCCCCGCCTGGCAAAGCGGTGCCCAGGGGCAGGAAGGTGAGTGATCAGATCTTGATTGCTGAAGAGGAATGTGTAGGGAGAGAAGCAACCCACAGAGCCCTGGAAGGAGGTGGAAGCTAGATGGTCACTGGGCCCTGGTGACCAAAAGTGACCCTGGGCCCTTTATGTGTTTTACAAAAGTTGCCAAATTAAGATGGGATTATAAGTGCTCCAGTCCTTGTCAGGGCTGAAAGGCTGGGAGCCTCAAATATGCCCCAGCAGTGTTGATGAAAAGCTTAAAAAGTAATAAAAAGGAGAAAAGAGCAGGAAAGTAACATGTATAACTCTTATTAAAGAGAAGAGCCACGGAGAGGTTGTGAACTTGAATCACTGTTTGAACTTTAATTTGTTCATTAACAGGATTTGCCCCTCACTGCGAATGTTATTACTTCCCTTTGCCGCTCAGCAACAACTCTGGGCATAATGAAAGAGTCTGGCAAAAAGTTAAACGCCTGGTAATTAATTCATTTAATTGAAAAAAAAAAAAGGGGGGGGGGGAGAGAGATGTCCCACTGCAAAAGCAGAAGGCAGAAGGGTTGGAGGAGGGGGCAAGGCTGAAAACTGCATGGAGGCCCTCTCCAAGGCTCAATGCTACCCACCAAGGAGGGGACATGTGGTCTCTGATGAGGCTCTTTCAGCAAAATTAATGACAGCAGCACCCTGAATACCCTCTGTCCAATACCACCTGCCCCTGGTTCAAACCCTGCTGGCCAGGGCTTCAGCCAGGAGCTACTGTGGATGATCTGTTAGGGTGGCATGGATACCAAAAATACCATTATATAAAATACCAAATAGCATATATTCAAAAAACACCTCTCATTAAAAAGTGGAGAAATACATTTTGCTTTCTGTCCTTCCTTCCTTTCCAACAAGTTTCTTTTGTGGTCTTCAGTTTCCAAGATGGAGTGAAAAGGAGTATCAGAAGCTGGGTATAATCTTCATGTTTGCATCTTAGTATTAATCAGCCTTATTTCCACCCCCACCCCAACAGATAATTTAAATAAACTCAAGGGATGAGAAATGAAATACACTCCTTGCCCCTGCTCAGAAGCAACAGGACTAAGCCAGCTTGCTTTGCCTCTAACCTCACAGGGCCTGCCTTTTCCTTTGTCATTTATCCCCTTTCTATGTTTGTCAACCACTGTGCACAATCCCCTTGGCATGTGCATCCTCCTTCCAAGGGAAGCAATACTTGGCTACAGTTAACTACCGGGACACCCCAGACACCTCAGAGCTATTAGCACCATGTTGCCCTTGCCCCCAGATGGGAGAACAGTGAAATTCAGGAAATCAATGGTAGGTCAGTTATCCTTTCCTGTTTAATATGTTTAAGGCCTACCACCGAAAAGTAATAGGTAGTTGCAATTTCCTCACATTTTAAAAACTGGTGTCCATATAATCAATGCAACTTTCTTTAGAAAAACAATTCTCTACCATTTATTCTCCCATTACAAAACTACAATGGGCAGAAAAAAGAGAGAGGTAAGGAGAAAATGAGAGACAATATAAATAAATCCCCTTGTATCCAAAACTGTTTCCTAGGTTTGTATTTTTAATTAAATCACTTCTAAACCAAAGGGAAAGGACAGCATTTTCTCATCCAAATCACAACGTCACCAAACAAAGTCATCAAAATTATCATTTTGCTACCTCACCGTTTAACCCAATGTGACTACAATCCTAACCTCAAACTCTACACTGCTACAAATGACCTGTACTTATGTCTTCCTGGAAACCAACGAAAGGCACAAACTCATTTTCATTAACAAGGAGAAAGGAACAAAAATTTTTAAAGGGCTATTTTTTAAGCTAAAGCAAGTTCTAGGACTTACTTAGCATTAAAGTTACTTCCCACCTTTTACAGTCCCTGAACATCGAATTCTATTTTCCAAAGTTGTGGGTCTATACTGATTTTATTCTGGACAAGTGACACTATTAGGAGTCTACACACAAAACAAAACACAAAGGTTCTCTAACTCCACACTGTTTAGTCTTTAGCTCTGTCTATAAAAAAAACTTTAGAGAGACCAGGTCAACCAGGTCTGGTAACCCTTCCACTATCCTAATCTATACACCTGTCACCTTACATGTGCAAAGTGAGTTTCTTCCTTTTTCCAAAACAGCTTTCAGAGGGCCTCGATATTAACTACCATAAACCCTCACATTACTGGAAAGCCCTGGATAGCTCTGATAGCCTGTAACAGCCCTACCTCCTTAAACTGGCCTTTAAGCCTCCTCACCACTCTCCCTAACTGGACATTTCTGGTTTGTTTTCCACTACTAGTTTACACAAGGCAAGAAAGCTCTTCAGACAGCCCTCCCATTGTCCTCTCAAAACACCACATGGATTATCTTCATTTCATTGAACACCTGTGAGGTGGCAGGCACCATGTTAGGCATTACAAACATTATCTTATTTAACCCCTTCAACTTAAGGAGATATGATTACACCCATTTTCAGGTTGTAGAAACTGAGACTAAAGAAGTTAAGATACTTGTCCAACCAAAATCTCACCGCAGAGACAGGATTCTTATGCTTATATATCTGGCTCAAAAGCTGGTTTACTTTCCACTCTGGCATACTCCCACCCCTGCTATACTGTGTGTTCTGATCACTACTTCTCCCAGCCATCCGCAATGCCTTCTCAACTCCACCATATATATCTGAATCCCACCCAGCCTGTAAATCCCAAAGATAATTCCCACCTCTATCTTGAAATCTTTCACCATTCGTCCTAGTCCTTGGCAGACTGCTGAACTCTTCATTATCTGCAACACTTATATGGCATGCCTATTCTCTGCCCTGCACGGTCTTGTCAGTTTTCTTTTACTCAGTCCCTTCCAACCACATTGTAAGCTCCTTGAAAATGGAAATTTCTTTGTATTTCTTTCTCACTCCCCAGAGCCTAAAAATATAGCTCCCATTTGCTGAGCACACAGCAACAATCCTAAACAATCAGGTACAACAATCCTAAAAAGCAGTGCTATTACTATTGTCATTTTGCAGATAAAGAAAACAAGGCTCGGGGCGATTAAGAAACTTGCCCAAACCACTCAGCAAGTAACAGATGTGATATTCAAACACAGACTACCTGAAACCAGTCAAATGCTGCAATATACAACACTGGCTCAAATACACTGTGCCTCACAGAATGTGAATTCATGAAGTATCACTGTGTGGAAGATACTCAACAAACTTCCAGGAAACCTCCCTTTAACCAATGACTTCAGACAAGGGGCACTGTTTTTACTCTTTAGTAGGGTAGATTCTGAAACTTGACAGAAGGAAAGATGAGTGCATACTGCCCCATAACATCCCAGACCTCTCCTTCTATTCTCCCCTCCTGTCTTGGAGCCATGCCCCCTGTTGGTGGGAGCCAATGATGCTGTCTTATCTGTATCTGTACTTGTGTTTCTGTGAGCTGGAGCCGCTGCTAGGGAAAGAAAAAGAGCCTCTGTAACTTTTAAATACACAGAGGAAAGTAGGAAAAAATAAAAGATACAAGTGTTAATTTTTTTTTAAGCCTGCAAGGGGTTGGGGGGAGGTTGTGCTATCTCTGCAGCAAAAATGGGTTGCTCCTGTGGGAGGAATACCAATTGCAAAAAAATGTTCACGGCTGACCAATTACACCAATATGTGGAACTTCAATCAGCTTCTGTCCTCCCGTAAGATATGAAGATGGCAATGGGAATTAATGAATTGTCTAAGAAAAGAAGAACAACTGAGAGTACAAAAAACAAGGCCTGGAAGTCTGGCTACTTTTCCCCCCACATGGAGAGCGTGTCTTCAGTGCCAATGCTGAAGATCTGGACTTGATAGTATTAAGCAAGCTGGCAGGTTTCTTTACAACCAACAGCCCTTCAGGAAGCTTTTTATTTTATTTTTTTTTTAAATCTCTTGCAATGGCAACAGAGTACTACTTCTTATGAACTTGAGAAAGGAGAAATAATGACTACATTATCCACCTGTCTCTAGTATCCATGCTAAAACCACTCTATTCTCCCAAGTTCCCAAAGGTAAGTTTCCATCTTCATTTATATTTTGGTTTAAATATGTGTATAGCTCAAGAGTTACAACCCTTACCTTTACCTACAAAACCTGTGCAGTGGCACACAAAATTCTGCACTTGCACAGTATTTAATAAACCAAGTCCTTCCATTTACTTTGTCTCAGATTAGGATCAAAAGTACCTTTTGAAGTAGATCCATGGGGTACCACTATGATTGATATACATTTTGCCTAAAAGGAAACCAAAATTTGCTCCAAGTAACACAATTGGTACATGGTAAACCTGGTCTCCACTCCTGGTCCAGTTTTCTTTCTACCACATGATACTTTCCAATTTTCAGGGCAATTTCTCACCTTTCCTATATTCTGGATCCACATGTGAACTTTGTAAATCTACCACCAGGACCCTATTAATAAAGAGATGGGCTTTAAACTACTAAGAGCCTCCTCACCCCAATCCTATAGACAAAATTTAATATTTCGACTCAAAGTAAGAAACATTTGGATGTTTATTAAGTCTATAGAAGATGAATAGACATAATGGTTAGGCTAGCCATTTCAAAAGAAAGGCTAACATTACGTCACTTATTTTTCCACCATTGTCATATCTATTGAGGATTTCCTGGGTACCTAATATTCTCTTGTACTTATAATGTAAAATTTAGGAGTTGTTTAGTCTACCTAATGGACAAACCAGGTCTACCCAGAAAAGAACTGGATCTGTCTACCTTGTTCACTGACCTTTAAGTTGGGTATGTAGCCCTGGTATCCAGGACCCAGCAGGTCCCTTTCCCTAATTTCTGGGCAATATCCAAGCTCATCAAAGCAGACAGGACTCAAATTTCCAGACCTTATAAATGGTTGAAATAAGGTCACTCTTTTCATCTCAGCTCAAACTTGGTTAGTCTCCATATCCAATCTAACTCTTGGGTGAAAGAGAAGAACACATTTGTTGCTTTGGGACTGTTGCCCTATTTCTTTATCTGCTGGCTGACCTTCCCTATGTAAGTGCACCAGCATTTGCAACATTCAGTTTAAGCTGGAAGGCTCTTTCATCCTTGTCCCCCGGCCTTGATCTCTCATCATTATGATCTGAATCCCTGCTAATCACTAATGATCCCGTGGCCCTTTATATAATACTAAGGTATTAGACCTGAACTCTTAGAAAAATTCCTACTCAGCTAATTACATTCTTTCTGCTTTTCTTGGTACTCCATACAGTCTCAGCTGGAGTTGAATCTCAACTATTCCCTCAGATTTTAAATTGTTTGCTAGTGGTTTTTGGAAAGGAATTATAAACTCTTCCCTCAAATAAATTCAACTAATTAGGATTCAAAAGTCCCATGACCTACCTCTTTCTCTTTTCCTAGTCTTTCTATTCCCTCTCTCATATTCTGGTCTTGAATATAAGAGTTTAACTTCACTGGGTGAGGAGTTTCATGATTCTATATTTTGATAGTATATTGTTAACTTAAAGCAGTACACAGTGGTTCTACTACATATCTACTTTGGGGTCTGTATTCACAACCAACTACTAAAAATGACAAACGTTTCAACCCACAGGTTACATTTAACCTACAGTCTAAGGATCACTGAATTTTTTGGTAATGGTGAATGCCTTGCTCACAAAATAGAATACAGGTGAAATTTGGTTTCTTAGCTGAGTATGATTCTTTTATATTTCAAGGAATGTGAGCACCAATTCTATAGAACTATATATGGCAATCCTGAATTTAGCCCATGACATCTTGAATTTTTCCTATCCATTTCCATATTCTAGAACTTAACAGCTTTTGTAATCATAGCAGCAAAACTGAACTCTCATAAAATCCAGATCAACCAAATTCTTGACAACATAACTTTCTGAGCATGTCTCTGTACTGTATACCATTGTACTATACATGTATATGACTGTTAAATTAATAATTCATTGACAATCAAAGAGAATGTACAGCTCCAAATGAGCACTTTTCTTAAAGCTGTCCCTTGGCAGCTACTTTTATTCCAATGGTGCTGCCATTATCCAAACTATGTTTGTATAATGACTTTAGAACTAGTTTAAAAGCTACTAAAGAAAGCCATCTAATTGTCCTTCTGATTGTTTTGATCCCAAATTATACTACCCTGACTTGATCAGTCTCCCTACTCTTCAGGGCACTGAAAGTCTACAAAAGAAGACGACTTACCACTGCCTAGGCTTTTTAACAAGATGTGCTGTGAGTTTTGAAAACAGTGCCTAATGAAGAGGTCCAAAACAGGTTTGATCAATGGCAGCAATGAACGCATCATTGCAAACTTCCAGGATGACTAGCTGGATAAAGACACACTAAAATATATGTGCAAGTCCTGGTATAGTTGTCTACATCAGTTTATAGTCATATCCTGGTTACACAGTTTCAGCTCTACAGCACACATTTAGAGTAGAGATAAAATTATTCTTAACATCTTCTATTACTGTACTTCACAAAATTTGACATTCTTTAGGTGCACCTTATATATTTCACACAGAAATGTCTTGATATTCAAGAATATAGGCATTGTTCTGAATTATCTGAAGCATTATCCACAAAAACATTCAAACTATAAATAATCGGGATAGACATATTGGGTATGTTTTTTCTATTTCTATTAAACCAATGAAAATGAGTTTTAACCAGGTGTATTTGTGACTACTTGGGATGTGTTTGTTTGCTTGACTTACTTGTAGGCCATTCTTATTTCAGATTAGGAGAGAAAGGAGTATGTGGCTTTGATTTTAACTAAAAAGATCATGCCTTTACTCACACAAAACCAGATAGTCCAGTATACCATATGAGGAACAAGACATTTTTAGGAAAACTTGACATTCTAAAATAATTAAAAGAATGTCATAAGCCCATTCAATCATGAAAGCCCTTTAAACATTGTTTTTAAAGCCTCAAGGAGGGGGAAAACAAACAAACAAACAAACACATGCCACTGGGTAGGGACAGGGCACTCACTAGCTGGAGAAAACTTCCTGACCTGCAATTTTTCTTTCCTTGACTTACTACTTGAGAGTAATCAATCCAATTTCTCATTTGTATACATGAAAAGCCACAGTTTTTAACTCTTTCATAATAATATTCCTCAAATTTCCTGGAGCCAGGAGAAGATACACGTATTCTAGTTACACCTCAACAATTATTTATTAGCTGCTTATGGGGATCATGTTCAATGGCAAAGTGAAACGGAGGACCTATAACAGATAATGAATAAATACTTATTGAATTAATGAATGGAGGAAAAGAAAATCATACCTTGAGTCAACACATGCGGAGTCCATGGTAAAAGTGACTCCTACAGAATTTGGTCCGTGTAAATACAGTTTGTATTATATAGTATCAAGCCTAAAGTATTTGCTTAGATTTGGATGACTTCAGATGTCAGAATTCATTCATCAGGGCCCTCACAATACTTTTGAACTTAATCCCTTGTTTTAAGTGACTCCTGATAAAATCAGTCTTTAATACCCAAGAGTAATACCTAAGTAGTCATTAAGACTGGAGCTTTACAGAATATTTACCTGAATTCCATACCTGAGATAAACTGTACGTTTCACATACCCAGCACTTGTACTAAAAGCATATGAGTCTCTCATTTAAGCTACCAGATGATTTTCTTGCACAACTAGTTTCCTCACTTTTCCAATTATTCCAGTTTTAGAAGATGTTTGGTTTCATAAATAGCGCCTTCTCCCTGACTTACTGTGGACTATTTGGTAGGACACATAACATCTCTGTTCCTCGGCATATATGATAGAACAGCAAGAAGATAAAACCCTCCTCCTTCCTGGGGGACTTTTGTGAGTATATTGATAAATACCTACAAAATGGTAAATGTTACTACCTCTTTCAGCATTTTGAAAGATGTCAACCAAACACAAAATATTTTTGGTGTGTGAATTAAAATGCCTCTTCCTGATGGTCTCAGATGTTTCCTTGTAAGATAGCGTGTCAAGAACTGGCTTATATATTATCCGTCCTCCAGAACGCACTGACATCACACTTCATAATAGCTTGATATGGTGATTGCTGTCAAAATCGCCTGCATGGAAACATCCGTGCCCTAGACTGACATAACCTATTAGCGTGACAGAGGACTAAACAACTAAGAGCACCGCGCGAAGCCCCGACTTTGAGCACTTGGGACAGAGGGGTTGGTTACGTGTGAGCTGAAGGGCCTCAACCCTGCTTACGCTTCAACTTAGGAAGAGAATAAAAGTTGCCTGGAGGTCTCGTGGGCGAGGCGGGGAGACCAGAAAGGCAAGTGCCTGCGACAGGAATAGGAAAAACCTTTTTTTTTTTTCAAATTCGAATCCCATCCAGGTCTAGGCCTTTGCGTCTCCCTTCTCCATGACCGCCAGGCGACGGCACACACTTCGCTGGGAAATAAAAACGAAACGAGGGTCTGGGGGGTGCGATCGGCTCCACACCTCTCGGGTGAGGGGTGGGCAGGGTCTGGCACCTAACCTTTCTGGCCGGCGCTCTCACCGCATCCCCCACCGAGCGACTCGCCGGGCCCGCGACCTCGGGCACGAGCGACCCCCACGCGGGCTCGCGTTGCCAACCGCCCGACCCGCGCTCTCCTCGCCCTCCCCTGGGGTTTGCGGTGGGCAAGACTCCCCGCGAGCCTGGGTCTGTCACGAGCCCTCTTCCCCAACTGCGCCGTGAAAAGCAGAGCTACGGACTCTAAACTGCACACAAAGCCCCCAACCCGGCCGTGGCGACTCCACGCTTCGCTAGTCCGGCTCCGGGAGCTAAGAGCCTCGCCCCGCGAAAGCACCTCTACTTCCCTCCCCCCACCCACCCTCTGGGGAAGCCCCGCTGAGGGGCAGCAGCGAGCCGGAGGTGAGCCCCTCCGCACGTGAGCACCCCCGCCCCCAGCAGGGCCCTCTGCCCGGCGGACGCTCTCACCTCTAATGAACAGGCGGTGCCGCCTGCGGGAGGAAGAGAGCGAGTGGGGAATACTCACACTGGGTCGGGCCGCGCAGGGACTTCGTCGGGAAGGACCCGCGAGCTGGGGAGCGGAGCCCCAGCCGGTTGCGGCCGCGCCTCCTCCTCAGAAGGGAGGCCTCTACCGTCCGGCCGCGGACCTGCAGCTGCCTCGCGCGCACGCGCACGAGCGCGCCACCGCCGGCCCCGCCCCGCCCCGCCCCGCCGGCCCCGCCCCGCCCCGCCCCGCCGGCCCCTCCCCGCCCCGCCCCGTCGGCCCCGCCCCGCCCCGTCGGCCCCGCCCCGCCCCGCCCCGCCCCGTCGGCCCCGCCCCGCCCCGCCCCGCCCCGCCGGCCCCGCCCCGCCCCGCTGGCCTCCTTTTCCGCCGCTGGCTCCCACCCCTCCTCTCCGCCAGCTGGTGCAATCCGCGCTCTCCTGGAGACGTACGCGAAGCGACATGGAAAGCCTTCCACCAAAATGAGCTGTGATATCCTTTTGATGGCTATAATTTATTCCAAATCGTCCCTGGACTGAAACGATCAATTAGCAGCCCGAAACGCACTGTGAAGTAAATTGTCACACTCTCTATTACAGGATGGTTATCATATATTTATAAGGTGTGTTTTCTGCAATCAGAACCAACAAGGTGTTGAGCGATCAGTCATAAACGCACTTCTTCAAAAAGCTGGAGAGAAGCTCTAGCATTGTATGTCAGAGGAAGAAAAGTCTTATGACAGTTATTAACTCTCCCACCCTCTGCCCACAGTGATGTTTCTTCTTGGCATCTGGGAAGTGCAGTGAGGCTAGAACTCTGCACCAACTCTCCAGGCCACTCGTGTGACCCCGAGAGAAGGGTCCCTGTGAACAACAGAGGCTCAAAGCCCCAAGAGGAGTGGTTACCTTGCTATGTAAATAGAGATCAGGCATAAGAATCCTCACTCTTTCTCTCTGGCCTTCCTCCCACCCAGGAGAATATCTTATTCTTCCCTTCTTAAACTTCTGGCAGAATGGTGGCATTCTATACTTAATCTTAAGTGCCTTGTCTCCCTCAGGTCTCAGGTTGTTGCCTTCTTCTCTCTGATATTCAGGTGTTATGTACTGTAGAGATTATGCCATGGTGATATAAAGTTTACCTACAGAGAGAACTCTGCATTCTGAATTGGAATCTGCCACAACGCACAAACTCTGAGAAAGTCATTCAAAATTCTCATTCAGTCTGGTAGACAGTCTTGACTGGACCAAACTATGGAGACATGGTTATTTTGCCCTTACAGTCATCTTTAATGACTACACATGGATATACATCCAGAACTTCTGAGTTTCCTGTAACAAGCTATCATCACATTATCATCCATCAACCACCTTTCAATCATTTTTTTTAATGTTTATTTATTTTTGAGAGAGACAGAGACAGAGCATGATCAGGGGAGGGGCAGAGAGAGAGGGAGACACAGAACTGGAAGCAGGCTCCAGGCTCTGAGTTGTCAGCACAGAGCCCCACATGGGGCTCAAACTCACAAACTGCGAGGTCATGACCTGAGCTGAAGTTGGAGGCTTAACCAACTGAGGCCCCCCAGGTGCCCCTCAATCATTTTTTAGAAGGATTCTGGTTTGTATCCAATTAATATTCCTTTTGCCTGAAAAACAACTCTGAAGCCCAGCCTATTGATTTTTGTGAGAAAAGTTTAGCTGCCAGGAGCATGCCTCTATGGGCAATAAAGTGACATTTGTGAAGAGTGAGTCACAAGGTGGGGTAAGATCCAGAGTTTATACCACATTCTTCTTAGATTAACTGCCCCCATGATTTCTGAATGGCCAGGCTTGCTGCAATGCTAACCTCTTAAAAATGGACAGAAAGGAAAACTGGTTGGGCATTTGAGTTGTAAAGGCAACTGTTGCCATTGGGCATCCTCCAGCATAAATGGAACACGATGTCCCTCTTTTAGGAAGCACAGGAATCAGGGAGCCTTGCCTCATTTGAGTGAGTAAAGAGAATAGTAAAAAGCCAGACCCAGCACTTCCACCTTATAGTTTCTAAAGTCATTGATTTAATTTGCATTTAACAGCTAGTAGCTAATACTGAGCATTTACTCTATGCCAGGCATTGTGCTTTAAATTATATGCATTATCAGGGGCGCCTGGGTGGCGCAGTCGGTTAAGCGTCCAACTTCAGCCAGGTCACGATCTCGCGGTCCGTGAGTTCGAGCCCCGTGAGTTCGAGCCCCGTGAGTTCGAGCCCCGTGAGTTCGAGCCCCGTGAGTTCGAGCCCCGTGAGTTCGAGCCCCGTGAGTTCGAGCCCCGCGTCGGGCTCTGGGCTGATGGCTCAGAGCCTGGAGCCTGTTTCCGATTCTGTGTCTCCCTCTCTCTCTGCCCCTCCCCCGTTCATGCTCTGTCTCTCTCTGTCCCAAAAATAAATAAACGTTAAATTATATGCATTATCTTATTTTATCCTATCAACAAACTTATGGGGGGAAGGTTCCTCATTTTGCCAATAAGAAAATGAGATTTGGCAAAACTAAGTAACTTCTCCAAGAGCAAACTCCTAGTTGAGTCATGATCTCAAATCCAGGCCAGTCTCCAATGCCCATGCTCTTTACCCCAATAATATAATACCTCAAAATTTTAAGATTTTGACTTAGGATTTTCCACCAAAAAGATTCTAGTGGAGCTGATGACACAATGAAAGTGGTGAATTCTGGGAGAAGAAGGAAAGAACAGCTGCCTGCAGAGGAAAGACACAATAGATACATATACCCTTACTGGGTAGGTTACCCCTTTTCTGTTCTACCCTTCCTACATCCCATGACTTCTTTTTCAGAGTTATCACCTGCCATCTGGTGTCTAGCCAAAGAGACCTTACCCAAGGTCAGTGATGACTGCTAGGCTTGGGGTGGGGGGTTGGGTGGGTAGAGTGGATGAGCAGACCCCAGAGAAATCACAGCACCCTGGGGAGGAGACTTAAGTGGGAGGCCAGTGTTGGCCAGAGGCCCTTGTCCCAGACCCCCAGCTCTGAGAATGAAATGTTGCTTCCTAATGGACTTTAAATTACCAACATCGCTAAACTCTCCCTTAATAGACTTGTAAAGATCTGCTTGCTACCTTTTTCCCCCTTCATGTAGAATTTGTAATCAAGAGCCCAATTTTGTCATTTGGAAATACTAATTATCTAATCACGCCATGCTGCATAACGTACTTGTCTGCCCAATTAGCTAGGACAATTATTAAAATTCAGAGGCCTAATTATGTCTCAATTTAATGCTGGCAAACTTGCATACAGAGCAGTAATTAAAATCCTCTCTTTCCCTCTGCCTTTAGGGCAGGGGATGATTAGGCCCTGTCAGGGGGTGTACTGAACTAAACCAGTGAAGCGTATTGTGCAACATGACCCTGCATTGTTAAGTGTGTCAACATATTAACCTGAATTCCCTTCAGCCCCCACATAATCACATTTGGTAGAGGAATAAAGGAGCTAAAACATGAAGCATTTTATTAAAAAAACATAAATTCTTTTTAATTAATGCTATGAGAGTTCTGATGAATTTCATGCTTCCAAGTGCTGGAAGACATAAGACTGGTTCATCTAATTACTGGCAAATTTGCTCTTGTTAAAACTACTTTTTTTTACTCATTTAAAGAAAATGGTTTTTTTTTTTTTTTTTTTTTTTTTTGGTGTAATATAAAAAGAAGAAGAAAAGCCTAGCTACTTGGCTTCCAGTAATACAGTAGATTACCAGTTTTGTTTGATGATAGAACACAAGTGAATGTTGACTTCTAAAAGAATCAAATCCAAGACTGGAGGCATTAGGAAAAAAAGGGGGGGGGCTAGAATTTAATACTTGAAAGATGTTAATACAAGTGAAACATTAAAAATCATAATATTGAAACAAATTCAAAATATTTACCTTTTGAGCTCATAAGTTTGATGTCTGAAATAAAACCAGCATGAGGAGACCAGAGCAGAGCACAAGTTCTCCAAAGTCCATCAGCATGCAGGAACCCAGATAGTGTGTGTTTACTCTCCTGGCATCTCAGTCCTTTTCTCTATGAACTAAGGAGAGCCACCAAACCCAGTAAAACTTCAGAGCTGTCTTCTAAACTCTGGGTTTCACTAATAATGGAATATGTGATAGATTTTTCATGTATTCAACTAAAAAAGGAAAGCATTCTGTCTAGACCCAAAATGAATTATTCTGGAGAAAGGACTTCTTTCAGTTGCTTCTAAACTTCTTGCTGCATAGATAGTTCCCAGAGACACACAAATACACGCACACACACACACACACACACAGTCACTTATTTGGATGAGCTTCCTCTCAATTGATCTCATTTTGAATCTCATGCCAACCTTGTGACACAGTAGGCAAGGCAAGCCTGTCTCCATTTTATTAATGTGGGGCAGTTAAGATATTTATTGAAGCTTACCACTGTACCCCCCACTTCCTAATTATGGGCAGGGCAAGTTGAACTCAGTTCTGCTTGCCCACACTGAATCTGACAGAGTATCTGTGAATGAGACCCCAATGAAGGATGCTTGGTTTAGTAAAATACCTCAAGTTGAGATCAAAATATAGATAATGTTATAAATAATGACAGAACAAGGGAGCCTATATATCAACATTGGAGGACCTTCTTTCTGTCCTTCGGTCAATACTTACTTGCAACATGTTTAGTCATATCGGTTTATATTTGGTGACTTTGGCCCATGTATGGCCTTTTTTAAGTTTTTACATTCTCCGAGATACATATGATTACATCGAGTTGGTGGCAGTAAAAGTACAGTTCCTTCCTCCTACTCTTACGCTGGGTACATCATGGGATAGAAGATGGTGTTTAGGGACCACTCTGGCTGGTACAGCCCCTCTTACTAACAAAGACAGTGACTACAGGTAGTCTCGGCAGGAGATGGTTGGCTGGAGCTACGACAGGCCCTTAGGCGCTTGTGCTATAAAACCAGGCTGTAGCCCCTCCCCCAAGCCTCCCACAGAGTGTGCCCCGTGTCTTGAAAATGGCCTTGCTCTGAGTCTCTTTGGATGGCAAACTGAAGTGCAAATCTGTGTTCTGACTTGTTCCTGTGGCTGTCAGCATGTTTTCCTCTTGTCAGCAGCAATTGACTGGTCAGGCTCACCCCTGTACAGCAATTGTAACAGCTCATTGACAGGCTAGTGACCCAGCTGGACCTGATAATGGAAAACTATTGATTTTTGTAGGCTCCACGAATCTAAAATGAACGACCGATGTAATGTCATCAATTGTCTCGGACTCTGATAACCCAAGGGAAAAAGTTTCAGGGATTGCTTGTATTGCCTGACAATAGTGTTTCAAAATCTCCCTAGGTATATGTAAGAAGAAACCCATTTCCTGTGTGTTTTCCTTAAATGACCCCAATTAGGCAAGGCTTCAATTCCTACCCTTGCATGTTAAATAAAGTGGGACTTAGCACTGCCAATCGGCCAAACTGGAACTTGATATACCATTTAGACAAGATACTTGAGGAGAGGCACTTTAGAAAGGAAATGTTCAAAATGTTTATTGTAAAACAAACTCACAGAAAAGAAAAAAAAAAAGGTTGGGATTAAACCATAATATACCGGCTCTCAAAGATCTTTATATATGAAATTAGGATAGAAAGATTAGGCTGTCTCTGCTGACCTGAGTTGATTTGTTTGGTAGAAAGAAAGGCTTGAAGACGATGCAGACATGCCTTGGGTGTGTGTTGAGGGAAATCACTATTTCATTTTGTTTTTCAAACCCTTTTCTTAGTTGATTATTTCAAAATACTCAAGCATTGCTCAGTGTATTCTTCAGAAACAAGAGCTGTTTCTTTTTGAGCTAAATTAGCAGTACGTTAGATCTAATTTTTCCCACTAGACAAATCCAGAGAACTCTGTGCTGAGTTATGGATAGAATGTCTGATAATGGTTTCTGCTGAAGGGAACTTCCTTAAAAAAAAAAAAAAAAAAAAAAGAAGGCAGGTTATTGATCTTGGCTGCCAACTCAATACATTTAGTTCACAATTCACTTGTAGTGAGAACATAATCATCTTATGGAACTGATCAGATTCAGACATTCTTAGAATACGGTTCTGAGAGCTGGTTGAAAATCATATAGCACAGAGGTAACAGGGGTGCTTCCTCAGCCATTTGCTCACAGGGGGCTAGAGAGAGAGCCTCAGTGAGGAGCTGGAAAGAACAGACCCCAGAGGTGACAAGTCCATGTGCAGCAGGGCTCCTATTCACAGGATCCAACAATCTTCACACACTCCTGTAATGGTCCCTTTATGGCCTTTGATCAGCTTCACCCCTTACAACACTACATTCCTGGTTTCCTAGTGCTATCAATACCAACGTTGCTGTTTGGCTGCCCATTAGTGAAGATACACAAGGATAAGACCTGAAAGAAATTAAGCTAGACCAAAAAAACCCAAAAAACAAAAAGCAAAAACCATCCATTGGCATTTGGACTTTACTAAATATAAAACACTTGGTGCAGAGAACACAAGATTTGCCTGCTTCTGTGACATGTTCTTCTGGCCCAGCCAAGGTATCAGCAGCTAAAACTCAGGGGCTAGGTCTTACATGTTTTGGGGTTCTCCAGAGTGGTTGCCACAAGGCCTTACATGTCACAGACACGATAGTCTTTGAAAAAAACAGCCAAAAAAGCTACTTTTAAGTATAGAAGGACGAAGGTAAGCATTTCCCAGTCTGTAATAGATTTTGGAGAAAATCATTGAAATCATGGTACCTGTCCATGTGCCTGTCTTCAGGTTTGTGCCAGTCAGTGAAGAAATTGCACTTGTCTGTGGTGAAAATATGAAGAAGACTAAGTTATGTGATTTTATATAGCAAAATTAAATCTTTTAGAAATTCCAAAATTACATCTTTTGGGGGTGTTGAACATTGTTTCTTTTCACAAATAATTATGATTAGAGGTGAAAGATGCTTCTAATTTGTATCCTTACTTGACAAGCCAAGATAAAAAGTGGGCAAAACCATTCATTGGTCCCAGTAGCTTAAAAATGACACTTCTGTGGAAGCCAAAAGAATGAGAGATTCTAAATATTCATTATTCATACACCTTATTAAAATTAAAACAATTACAGTTATCTGACTGTCAATAAACAGAAATATCTGTGATTAAGACACACAGCCCTAATTATGATAAGTGGACCACACTGGACTAAAGTCATTTGGGGCTTCTTTTAGGTTTCTCTTCTATTTTTTGTCATTACAAACCAGTTATGGATTTTTAAACCCAAATCTGTGATTCAATTGAAATGCCAAAAAATATCTTATTCATCATAATTTTAACTTCACCATAATCTTTTCTGACAACATGATTCTTACCTCCAGCTCTATGCAATGTCAGCTCTATTGCCAGCAGCAGCTGCACAGAAATAATGCCGTTTGGAGGAAAAAAAAATAATTTTGTTTTTTAATTTGATTTATAAAGTGCACATTTAAATCCATATTACATGCTTTGCTGTGCTTTGTAACTTGTGCTATAGATTTAAATGTGTTAAGCATCTTCCCTCCAATAACCAATCATAAAATTAATAATAGAAGATTAAAAGCTCTGGGTCCACTATCACCTCTGTTTTAACCTCTCTCTGCTTCTTATCTTTCAGAATGCTTTAGGCTGCAAATAAAAGTTATTTCATAAAGCAGAAGGGCAAAAATCTCATGGCCCCTCCATTTGTGATAATATGGATGGACCGTGAGGCCATCAGGCTAAGTAAAATAAGTCAGAGAAAGACAAATACTATATGCTCTCACATGTATGTGGAATCTAAAAACACGAAACTTAATACAAATTGAAAACAGATTGGCAGGTGCCAGAGGTGGGGAGTCAGTAGTGGGAGAAATAGGTGAAAGTGGTCAAAAGGTATAAACTCAGGAGATGTAATGTACAGTTAACAATACTTAATTGTATATTTGAAAGTTGCGGAGAGAGTAAATTTAAAGGTCCTCATCACAAGAAAAAAATGTTTTGAAATTGTGTGATGGATGTTAACCTAACATACTGGGACAATAATTTTGCAATATAAAAACAAATCATTATGGTGTGTACTTTAAACTACTACAATGTTATATGTCAATTATGTCTCAATAAAATGGTGAGGGAGGGGAATCTTGTGGTTCCTGTGTTGATTGATTTAGTATCTCAGTAATATCATCAAGGACCCAGATCTTTTTCTAAATTTGTCTTCAGCCATCTCAGCATGTTGACTTCTCCTAATTTTATGTCTTTCCTTCATGGTGGCAATATGGCCATATACTTCCATGGTCACGTGCAGATAATATTTAGCATCAGAGAAAGGGGACATTCCTCTGTTGTATCCTTTTAAGCCTTGATGAACACCTTCCCAAAAGTCCTTTTGAGTTTACCTCAAGCCTCTTCCAGAGTAATGTCCCAGGCCTACCTCCAAATAATCACTGGCAAGAGGAACATGATTGGATGATTGGATTACCATGATTGGATTATTAAACTAGTCTCTATCCACCCACTGGGAATAGAGAAGGGAACAGCTTCCCCTAAAGGATATCAAACCTGAAAATAAATTACCAGGAAAAAAAGTAAGTTTCTCTTAACAAGGAAGAGAAGAGGACGCATAAAGTTAGAAAAACTATTTTGATGACCTTCCCTCTTAGAATCTAGCCACCATGTGAGAAGTTGAAATAGTCTGAGGACATCATACTAAAGGAAGGCTGAACTTGGAGAAATACTGAGGCATTAGAGAAATGAACGAGACTCTTTTGACCTTCCAGGTCTGTTCAAATGGATGTACCCAAGTCAATAATCCAAGACAAAGGAACAGAACTGCTCAACCAAGCCCTGCCCAAACTCTTGACCCAAAGAATCTTCAGATAGAATTGTGGTAATTTTAAGCCTCTAAGATTTAGAGTAGTTTGTTACATAGCAATAGATAACTAGAACACCCCATAAAATGTCTTGAACAGAGACACAATTCAAATGTAAAGGTACTAATAGGTTGAAATTAAAAGATGAAAAAGGATAGGGGCACCTGGGTGGCTCAGTTGGTTAAACGTCCAACTTCAGCTCAGGTCATGATCTCACAGTTGGTAGGTTCAAGCCCTGCTTTGGGCTCTGTGCTGACTGCTCAGAGCCTGGAGCCTACTTCAGATTCTGTATCTCCCTCTCTCTCTCTCTCTGCCCCTCCCCTGCTCATGCTCTGTCTCTCCCTCTCTCTCTGAAAAATGAATAAACATTAAAAAAATTTTTTTAAAAAGATGAAAAAGAATATACCATGAAAACAGTAAGCATATGAAAATTGGAATTACTACATTAATATCAGACCAAAATAGACTTTAAGACAAGGAGTGTTGTCAGAGATAATGAGTAATAATTTAAAATAATAAAATGGCCAATTAATCAGAAAGACATTGCAATTATGTGTGTATGTATCTAAATCAGTTTCAAAATACATTAAGCAAAAACTACAAAAATAAGGAGAGAAATGGATAATCCAGAATTATAATTAAAGATTTTAGTGCCTCCCAACAACTAAACCCCCGGGTCATTAAGAATATAGAAAAACATAAACATAATTGACATTTATAGAATGCTCTACCAGACAACTGCAGAATACACATTATTTTCAAGGGCACATAAAAGGTTCACCAAGACAGACCATATGCTAGGCCATAAAATATGTCTCAATAAATTTGAATAGACTGCAATCATACAAAATATGTTTTCTGGCCACAAAAGAATGAAATTAGAAATCAATGACAATGGAAGAGATTTCGAAAGCCCTCAAATGTTTGGAAGTTAATACACTTCTACTAACCCATGGCCAAAGAAAAAAAAAATCACAAGGAAATTGAGAAAATATTTTGAACTGAATGATAATGAAAGCAAAGGTTTAAAATCAATTACCTAAGTTTCTCCATTAAGAAACTTGGAAAAAGGGAACCTGAGTGGCTCAATCGGTTGAGTGTCCCACTCTTGATTTTGGCTCAGGTCATGATCCCAGGGTGGTGGCATCAAGCCCTGCATCAGGCTCCACACTGAGCATGAAGCCTGCTTAAGATTCTCTCTCTCGCTCTCTCAAATAAAAAAAATAAAAGAAACTGGGAACAGATGAGCAAAATAAACCCAGGGTAAGTAGTTTTATTTAGGAAATACTAAAGGAAATAATAAGGACAAAAGCAGAAATCCACAAAGGAAAATAAAATAGAGAAAATTAACAAAGTCAACATTTGGCTCTTTGAGAAAATTAATAAAATTGATAAAACTCTAGTTAAGCTGATCAAGAAAAAAAGAAAACACAAATTTAAGATATCAGGAATGAAAGAGGGGATATTACCACAGATCCTATAGCTATCAAAAGGATAGTAAGGGAATATTATGAATAACCATCAAGACTTTATATTCAACAACATAAGTGAAATGGACAAATTTCCTTAAAAAAACTTACCAAATTTGATGTGTAATAAAATAGAAAATTTGAATAAACCTGTATCTATTCAAGAAGTTGAACTCATTATTACCACAACAAAAACAATAACAAAACTCCAGGTCTGTTGGTGTCACTGATGAATTCCATCACATCTTAAAAGTAATAAGTAATCTTAAAATAGAGGAGAAAACATTTCCAAATTCCTTTTATGAGACCAATATAACTGATGCCAAAACCTTAAAAGACATTAGAGATAAAATTGCAAACTAGATACATACCCCTTATGAGCATAGATGCAAAACTCATTAACAAAACATTAACAAATTAAATCCAGGAATATATACAAAGGATGCATACCCTCACCAAGCAAAATTTATCCCAGGAATTTGAAGTTAGCCTGTCACTTGAAAATCAATGTAATTCAGCACATTAACAAAATAAATGAGAAAATTTAAACATTTGGATATATACAGAAAAAGCATTTGATGAAATTTAACCCACATTCTTACTAAAAATTTTCTGCAAACTAAGCAACTATGATATTGTGATACAAGAAATAAATGTTTTTGTTTTTACCCATGGTTCTTGGCACAGAACCTGTGCAACACTTGTAGTTTCCTAAATGATAAGAGCTACGAGGGCATCTTTTGTTATATTTAGTTTTTGACCACGTTCTTGAAATAGCTCCAAAGCATAAAGGTAAAATGAATATATTTTGTTATTTGTAACAAGCTACTTTCAACCACATCTGAGTTTATGTTAACGAGGTGATTTTTGAAAGGTCCTTACATAACCACAGGATGAGGGCTGGTTGCCAGGAAACCATGTGATTAGAGGGCTGGAACTTTCAGTCCCCTACACCTCCCCTACTGCCCCCCCACCTCCAGGGAGGGAAGAGGGTCTGGAGATTAAATCATTCACCAATGGCCAATGATTCAATCAACCATGCCTACATAATGAAGTCTTTATAAAAATTCTGAAGTATGGGGGATGGGCAGAGGGAGTTGGAATAGGTGTGTGTGTGTAGGAGGACTGGACACCCATACAGAATTCACCAGGTTGGTAAACACATGGAGATGCTGAGAGGGTGGTACACCCAGAGAGAGCATGGAAGCGTTACACCTCTTCCTCCATACCTTTCCTTATGCATTTCTTCCATCTGTATTCCTGAGCTGCTCCTTTTATAATAAACTGCTAATCTAGTGAGGGAACTTTTCCTGAGTTCTGTGAGCCATTCTAGTGAATGATCAAACCCGAGGAGAGGGTTGAGGGAAGTTCCAATTCGTAGCTGGTCAGTCAGATGCACAGATGATAACCTGTACTTGACAATCTGAAGTAGGGGCAGAGAGTAAGTAGTGTCAGAAGTGAGTTAAATTATAAGACCCCCAGATGGTATCTGATGAATCAGAGATTGTCCTCCCCTTTGTCTTCTCCTTGTGCCCCTTCTCTCCCCTTTTCAGGTCACTTTATGTGAAGGCCCCCCACCTCCACTGAATACCTCACTCCAAAGTAAGTAGAGAACTCCTGCTGTAGCAATACTGGGCCCTTCTTTCCCCTAAAAAGTAGATACTGTTTTCTGAGAATAACTTCTATCTTTGAGAACACCAGTCAGCACTCTATACAATTCAGGGGTGAAAAAACTGAAAAATTACGAACACTTCAGAAGTCATTCAGATTAAATATGCCCTTAACAGCATAGATTTTTTTCTCAGCAGGCCTTAAGCCTAACCTTATTCTCAGTCTCCATGGAAAGTCTGGCCTTCACAATTTTTCTATTTGTTACAATAAAAGGCAAAGATTTCTCTAATATTTCCAACATACAGGTTTCTGAGACCCACAGTCCTTGAAGGTTTCTTTTGTTTTGTTTTTTAAAAGTATTGGCTAATGGGGCATGCGTGATTGGCTCAGTTGGTGGAGCATGTGACTCTTGATCTCAGGGTTGTGGGTTTGAGCCCCATGTTGGGTGCAGAGATTACATAAAAGTAAAAAAAATATAAAAAAATTTTTAGAAGGTAATCTTTGTATTTTGATTGTTCAGAATTCTATTTTGTTTAAATTTTTATAACAGGCATCTCTCTTATTTAAAAACAAAAAAAATGAATAAAAACTTAATAGAAAAAAAGATAAATGGTCAAATGAGCAATTTTTCAACGAAAACATGCAAATCGCCATTTACCAAAAATGTTAAATGTATATTTTAACTAATTTTATTTTTATTATTTTTTCCATATTTATTTAAAAAAATTTTAAAAATAAGTTCAAAACAAAAAGCCTGGGCTGTTGACCAAAACTTTGGGGGCTGAGGGGCTGAGAGACAGAAGGAAGTCACTCCATTGCAAACAGTTTTTTTTAGTTATGCATAAGTTGCAAACATCTTTGTTTACAAAAAGCAGTTTCTGGTCAATTTATGACCTTTCTGTTTGAAAGTACCAGCCCAACTCTATGTGGCACAGGAGTCCTTTGTCTCTCATCAATGAGCCATTATGTTCATTTGGCAACTTTCACCAAGATTCCCACATCACTGTTAAATACCTATTCTTTCCTTGCAGCTTTTCAAGGTGGTAAAATTGTTTGAGGTTCATAAGAGTGTGTTAGAGGCATGCCTGCATTCACAGGTCAGCAAATTGAATTAGCATGAACTTGAGCCCCATGCAGATATTGGGCAAACCTAATAAACATTTCCTTCATGAAGGAAAAAAAAATCATTATTTTCACATTATTTACTATTTGCTTTGTGAAATACCTCCCCAAATAATTGCCAAAATGTTTTTAAACCCAGAGAGAAGCCTTGGAATTTTAAAAAAAGTGGTCAAGGAAGGCCTTGCAGAAAAGGTGACATTTGAGTAAACACTTGAAGTGAGAAAGAGAGCCATGTGGGGATGCTGGAAGCATTCAGAACAAAAGGAACAGCAGTGTACAGGCCTGAGATAGGAATGTGACAGATGTGTTCAAAAACCAATGAAGTGGCCAGAATGGCTGGAGTGGAAAAGGATGCAGACAGATGTTGGGGATGGAAGATAGAGGCAGATCACATAAAGGGTTATTGTAATAAATTAGTTTCCCTTGGCATTTGCTTAAAGTAAGATTGGAAGCCACTGGAGGATTTTAAGCAGAAAAATAGTGTGGTATGACTTGTGTTTTAATAGCATTACCTGAATGCTATGTTGAGAATAGGCAGAAAGAGGGCAAGAATAGGGAAAAGTTAGAAGCCCGTTCCAATAAACTAGGTGAAAAATAATGGTGGTTTTCATCAGGATAGAAATAGTTAAGAAAGGGCTAGATTCTGGATGAATTTTTTTCCTTTTTTTTGAGAAGGAATTTATATACAATGAAATATATCCATGCAGGTGTGCATTTCTATATTTTGACCAATTTGTGTAACTACCACATATGATACAGAAATTTCATCATCCAAAAAAAGTTCCCTAGTGACCCTTTGAAATCAAAATGTGCCACCTGACCTCAGGCAACCACCAATCTGCCTTCTTTCACTATACATTAGATATGTCTTTTCCATAGCTTCATATGCATTAGAACTACACCTTATTTCCTTTTTTGTGTCTGGCTTTTTTTTTTTTCACTCAGCTCGTTTTGAAGTTTACTTGTGTTTATGCATGCATCACTAGTCCATTCTTTTTTATTGCTGATTAGTATCCCATTGTTTGAATAAACCAGTTTATTCAATACTGTTAATAGCCATTTGTGTTATTTTCAGCTGTAGTTTATAATGCATAAAGCTGCTATACATACTTACATACAAGCCTTTGTGTGGATATATGTTTCTATTTCTCTTGAATAAATACCCAGGGATGTGACTGTCATTATAAGTATGTCATGGGTCATGGTAAGCATATATCCAGTTTTATAAGAAACGGCCAAAATGTTTTCCAGAGTGATTGTATCATTTTACATTCTCACCAACAATGTGTGAGTTTGGTTGCTCCACATCTTGGCCAACATTTATTGCCAGTCTTTAATTTTAGTCATTTTGATGGATATGTAGGAGGCGTGGTTTGGAAACATTTGCCCAACAAATTCTTTGACACTCCTCCCATCAGAAGGTGGAGTCTTATTCCCGTCTCCTTGAATGAGGGCTGGATTTAGTGACTCCCTTTTCATGTCTTATTTTGTAATTTATTTATTGAAATATAGTTCATATACATAAAATTCACCATTTTGAAGTATACAATTTAGTGGATCTTAGTATATTCATAGTAATTCCAGAACATTTCTATCATATCAAAAGAACCTCCATACCTATTAGCAGTCACTCCCATTTCCCCTTCTTCCTTCTGCACACCCCACCCCTCAATTCCCTGGCATCATACAATATTTGGCCTTTTGTGTCTGGTTTCTTTCACTTAGCATAATGTTTTCAAGATACGTCCACATTTCAGCATGTATTAGTATTTCGTTTGTTCTTATGGGTATCATTTCATTGTACAGATACACCACCTTTTGTTTTTCCATTCATCAATTGATGGATATTTGGGTTGCTTCTTTTTGGTTTTTATGAATAAAGCTCCTATGAAAATTAATGTGCACATTTTCGTGTGAACATGTTTTCACTTCCACATTTTTGAGGGACTGCCCAACTGTTTTCCAAAGTGGCTGTACCATTTTATAATCCCACCAGACATATACAAATGTTCCAATTTCTCTACATCTTTACCAACACATTTTATTGTCTTTTATTACAGCTATCTTAGTGGGTGTAAAGTGGTATCTCATTGTGGTTTTGGTATGCATTTCCAGACTGATGATGTTGAGCATCTTTTCATGTACTAATTGGCCATTTGTAAATCTTCTTTGGGGAAATGTCTATTCAAATTCTTTGCCTGTTTCTAAATTGGGCTCTTTATTATTGAAGTGTAAGGGATCTTTATATATTCTAGATACTAGATCCTCTGATATATATGACTTGCAACTATTTTCTCCCATTCTGTAGGTTGTCTTTTCACTTTCTTGATAGTGTCCTTTGATGCAAAAGCTTTTAATTGATTGAAGTCTAATTTATGTTTTTTTCTTTCATTGCTTATGTGTCACCTAATCCAAGTTCACAAAGATTTACACCTATGTTTCCAAGGTTTTTTTTAATGTTTACTTATTTTTGAGAGAGACAGAGACACAGAGAGACAGAGTGAGCACGTGCAAGAGCAGGAAGGGGACAGAGACCAAGAATCCGAATGCGGCTCTGAGCTGTCAGCACAGCTGAAACCACAAACTGAGATCATGACCTGAGCACAAGTCCGATGCTCAACCAACTGAGCCACCCAGGCACCCTTTTCTAAGATTTTTTAAGTTTTAGCTCTGATAAAATTTAGGTTGTTGATCCATTTTGAATTAATTTTTGTATATGAGGTGAAGCAGTGGTCCAAATTAATTCCTTTACATGAGGATAGATAATTGTTCAACCACCATTTGTTGAAAAAACTATTCTTATCCCATTGAATGGTCTTGGCATGCATGTCAAGGGCGTAAGGTTTTCCAAATGCATAAGATCATGCCATCTGCAAATAGAGATCATTTTACTTCTTTTATTCCCCAATATGAATGCCTTTAATTTCTTTTTCTTCACTAATTGCTCTGGCTAAAATCTCCAGTATAATGTTGAATAGAAGTTTTGAGAACAAGCAAACATCTTTGTTTCTGATCTTAAGGGCAAAACTATCAGTCTTTCACTATTAAGTATGATGTTAGCTGTAGATATTTTATATATGTCTTTTATTAGGTTGAGGAAGTTCTCTTGTATTACTTGTTTGTTGAGTGTTTTTATCATTAAAGGATGTTATTTTTTTTCAGCTTCACTAAGGTATAATCATCACATAAAAATTGTATGTATTCAGGGGCGCCTGGGTGGCGCAGTCGGTTAAGCGTCCGATTTCAGCCAGGTCACGATCTCGCCGTCCGTGAGTTCGAGCCCCGCGTCGGGCTCTGGGCTGATGGCTCAGAGCCTAGAGCCTGTTTCCGATTCTGTGTCTCCCTCTCTCTCTGCCCCTCCCCCGTTCATGCTCTGTCTCTCTCTGTTCCAAAAATAAATAAACTTTGAAAAAAAAAATTTAAAAAAAAATTGTATGTATTCAAAGTATACAACTTGATGTCTTGAGGTAGATACACACCGTAAAATAATCAATCAAAACAATTAGCAAATTATCATCCTATCTAGTTGCCATTTGTGTGTGTGTGTGTGTGTGTGTGTGTGTGTGGTGAGAACATTTAAGATTTACTCTATTAACCAATTTCGGATACACAGTACAGCGTTTTTGACTGCAGTCACCATATTGTACATTAGAATTTATTCATCTTATATAACTGAAACTTTGTACCAACATCTCCCCATTTCCCCCCACTCCTCCCACCATTCTACCCTCTGGCAACCATGCTTCTATTCTCTGCTTCTATGAGCTCAACAGTTTTATATTTCACATAGAAGAGTGAGACCATGCTGTATTTGTCTTTCTGTGTCTGGCTTATTTCACTTGGCATAATGTCCTCCAGTTTCATCTATGTTTTTGCAAATGGCAGGGTTTCTTTCTTTCTTCTTTTCTTTTTTTAAGACTTTGTTCTTTTTTAAAGTTTATTTTGAGAGAGAGAGAATGCACAAATTGGGGAGGGGCAGACAGGGGGTGGGGAGGGAGGGAGAGAATAGGGCAATGTGGAGCCTGATGCAGGGTTTGAACTCACAAACTATAAGATTATAACCTGAGCCAAAATCAAGAGTTGCACCCTTAACCGGCTGAGCCCTCTAGGCACCCACCCGCCCCTTTTTAAGACTGAATAATATTCCAGTGTGTGTGTGTGTGTGTGTGTGTGTGTGTGTGCGTGTGTGTGTGACTATCCAGTTAGTTGAGAGACACATTTCCATATCTTGGCTATTGTGAATGATGCTGCAATAAACATGGAAGCGCAGATATCTTTGAGATACCGATTTCATTTTCTTTGGATATATACCCAGAATATGGGTTGCCATATCATATGATAGATCTATTTTTAATTTTTAAAGGAACCTTCATACTGTTTTTCATAATGGCTATACTAATTTACATTCCCACCAACAGGATACAAGGATTCCCTTTTCTCTACATCCTTGCCAACATTTGTTACCTCGTCTTTTTGATAATAGCCATTCTAGTCTCATTAGAGATTAGTGGTTTTGATTTGCATTTCCAGCTGGTTAGGGATGTTGAGCACCTTTTCAAGTACCTTTGGGCCATTTATGTTTGTATTTTTTCGTTTGAGAGATGCCTATTCTGGTCATTTGCCCATTTTTAAAAATAATTTTTTGTTTTTTGTTTCCCATGGAGTTGTAGGAGTTCCTTATTGAACCCTTACTAAACCTTTATCAGATAAATGATTTGCAAATATTTTTTCCCATTTTATAGGCTGTGTTTTCACTCTGTTGACTGTTTCCTTTGCTCTGTAGCATTTTAGTTAGATGCAATCCCACTTGGCTACAAAACACCAAAAACACTGGCAACAAAAGCAAAAATACGTAAGTGGGAAGGTCTCTTCAATAAATGGTGTTGGAAAAACAATATCCATATGTAGAAGAATGGAATCGGACATTTCACACCACATACAAAAATCAACTCAAAATGGATTAAAGACTTAAATGTAAGGCCTGAAACTATAAAACTACTGGAAGATAACATAGGTAAAATGCAAGAAGCACCTTCCTTTCCTGGGAACATAGTGCTTACTTGGCACCCTTGTTGAAGACTAGTTGACCATAAATATGTGGATTTATTTCTGAGCTCTCTATTCTCTTCCAGTGGCCTATATGTCTGTTTTTATGCCAATACCAAACTGTTTTGATTACCATTGCTTTGTAATATATATTGAAATCAGGGGGTATGATAGCTCCAGCTTTGTAATTCTTGCTTTTTCTGTATCCAGTGAGATGATGTGGGTTTTGTCTTCATTCTGTTTATGTTTTGTATCATATTTTCTTATTTGTTAAGTTGAGCCATCCTCATATCCCAAAGATAAATCTCACTTGATCATGGTGAATGATCTTTTGATGTGCTATTTAATTCAGTTTGCTAGATTTTGTTGGGTATTTTTGCATCTATATTCATTAGAGATATTGACCTAAAGTTTTCTTTTCTTGCAGTGTTTTTGTCTGACTTTGGTATCACTGTGATGCTGCCTTAATAAAATGAATTTAGAAGTGTTCCCTCTTCTTTTTGTAAGAGTTTAAGAAGAATTCGTATTTGTTGAATGTTTGTTAGAATTCCTCTTGAAGCCATCTTGGTCTTCTTTTATTGTAGGTTTTTGATTACTGTTTCAGTTTCCATGTTTGTTATTGGTCTATTCAGGCTGTTTTTTCTTGATCAAGGCTTGTTAGGTTGTATGTTTCTAAGAATTTATCCATTTCTTCTAGGATATCCAACTTATGGACATATAATTGTATGTAATAGTCTCTTTTTACAAAATGTGGAGACATCCACTGTGATTTCATTTCTGGTTTTACTGGAGTTTCCTCTTTTTCTTAGTCTAGCTGAGGGTTAATTTTTTTCCATCCCTTCACTTTCAGCTTATGAGTGTCCTAATGTTAAGTTTCTTGTAAACAACATATAGTTGGATCTAGGTTTTTGTTTGTTTTTAATCCATTCAGCCACTGTCTTTTGGTTGGTAAATTTAATCCATTCACATTTAAAGTAATTATTGATAGAGGACTTACTTTTGCCATTTTAACTGTTTTGTCTTGTAGTTCTTTTATCCTTCTTTTTCTCCTTGCTGTCCTTTTTTTTTTTTTTCCCCTTCTTTTTCTGGATTGATAGACTTTGATTCTTTTCCTTTTGTGTAACTCCTAGGGGTATCTTTATTGTTACCATGGGGCTTACATAAAACATATTTATAATAGTCTATTTTAAGCTGTTCCCTTCATTTGCATATAAAAACTCTATACTTCTACCTCTCCTCCCCTCCCCCCCCAACTACATGCTCTTAGTGTCATAATTTACATCTATTTATATTATACGGAAGGATTTTGGATTTTACCAAATGCTCTTTCTGCATCAATTGAGATGATGTTTTTCCCCTTCAGTTTATTAATATGGTGTAATACATAATTTTCATATTTTGAATCAACTTTCCATTCCTGGGATACATTCCAATTGGGCAAGTAGTTTGTTGCATATTTTTAACATCATAACAGATTTGGTCTATAGCTTTCCTTTATGATGTCTTTGGCCTTGGTTTCAGGGTAATACTGGACTCAGAATGAATTACGACATTTTCTCTCCTGTTTTTTGGAAGTTTTGAGGATTGGTGCTAGTTCTTTAAATGTTTGGAAGAATTCTCAGGTACATGGGTGGCTCAGTCAATTAAGTGTCTGACTCTTGATTTAGGCTCAGGTCATGACCTCAGGGTTGTGGGATTGAACCTTGCATTGGGCTCTGCTCTGCGCTGACAGTGCAGAACCTGCTTGAGAGTCTCTCTCTCCCTCTCTCCACCCCTCCCCTGCTAGCACTCTCTCAAAATAAATAAAATTAAAAATTTTTTTTTCATTTATAAATGTTTGGAAGAATTCACCAGTGAATTCTAGTCCTGGGCTTTTCTGTATTAGGTGGTTTTTGATTACTAATTCAATCTCTTTTCTTGTATTCAGGTTTATTCAAGTGTTCTATTTCTTCTTAAATCAGTTTTGGCTGTTAAGTACTTCTAGGAGTTAATCTATTTCATCCAATTATCTAATTTGTTGACATGTAATTGTCCATAGTATCTCCCTATCATCCTTTTTACTTACGTAAGGTCAGTAGTAATGTCCTCTCATTTCTGATTTTAGTAGTTTCAGCCTTTTTTTCTTTTAGTTTTCTCGTTTGTTGATTTTTTGAAAGATCTTTTAGTTATGTTCATTTTCTCTATTGTATTTCTGTCATCTATTTTATTATCTTCATTATTTCCTTATGCCTGTTTTGGGTTTGGTTTTCATTTTTCTAGTTTAAGATAGGTATTGATTTGAGATCTTTCTTCTTTTTAAATGTAGCCATGTACAGCTATCCATTTGCCTCTTCTTAAAAGGCAAAAACTTGGGGCACCTGGGTGGTTGGTTGAGTGACTGACTTCGCCTCAGGTCACGATCTCACAGTTTGTGAGTTCAAGCCCTGTGCTGGGCTCTGAGCTGACCGTTCAGAGCCTGGAGACTGCTTCTGATTCTGTGTCTCCCTCTCTCTCTGCCCCTTTCCCACTCATGCTCTGTCTCTGTCTCAGAAATAAAATATTAAAAAAAAATAAAAAATAAAAGGCAAAAACTTTATGCCCAATGTAGGGCCTGAACCCATGACCCCAAGATTGAGAGTCACATGTTCTACTGACTGAGCCAGCCAGGTGTGCCTATACACTTACCTTTTACTACTTACCACTTTGGTTGCATCCCATACTTTTTATATTGTGTTCATTTCTGTAGATCTCAAAGTATTTTATAATTTCCTTTACAGTTTTGTGTAAATTGGTTATTTAGAAATGTGTTTATTTCCACATATTTGTGAATTTCCCAACTTTCCTTCTATTACTGATTTCTATTGAATCTTTCTGATTCATTCTTCTAGCTTAAATCTGTTGAGCCATTCAAGTGGATTTTTCATTTATTAAGCTCTCCAACTTTAAAATTTCCATTTACTTATAATTTCTATGTATTAATAGTCTCTATTTGTGAGACATTATTCTGATACTTTAGTTCTTTAAATGGGACTTCCTTTGAACATTTTTAATATTGCTGACTTGAGGGGTGTCTGGGTGGCTCAGTTGATTAAGCGTCCGACTCTGGATACTGGCTCAGGTCATCATTTCACAGTTCATGAGATGGAGTCCCGCATCGGGCTCTGCACTGACAGCATGGAGCCTTCTTGGGATTCTCTCTGCCCCTACCGCACTTGGGCACTCTCAAAAATTTTAAATAAACAGTAAAAAAAATAGGGTGCCTGGGTGGCCCAGTCAGTTGAGCATCTTATCAGTCAGCTCATGATTTCATGGCTTGTGGGTTCGAGCCCTACACCAGGCTCTGTGCTGACAGTTCAGAGCCTGGAGCCCGCTTCAGATTCTGTGTCTCTCTCCCTCTCCTGCTTGTGCTCTCCCTCTCAAAAATGAATAAACATTAAAAAAAAAATAGCTGATTTGAGACTTTTGTCTACAAAGTCCAATACCTGGGCTTTTCCTGGACACTTCCTATTGGCTATTTTTTTTTGTTTTGTTTTGTTTTGAGGAGTCATACTTTGTTTCATAGCATGCACTGTTTTTAGAGAAATGGATATATTATTATGTGGCAAACCTGGGTTTCTTTCTCTCATCTTAGGGTCTGTTATTTAGTGACTTTTCCGAACTAATCCTGTAAAGCTGTATCCCTTCCTATGTGAAACCACTGCAATTTCTTAGTTGGCTTAGTGATCACTTAATCGCACAGAGATTTCCTTAAATGCCTGGAACCCACAAAATACTGGCTTTTGCCAAGGGGCTTGATGTGTGGGTTGAGGCATACCTTCAGTACTCAATCAGGCAGTTTACAACTGTGCCTTAGGTTTCGCTTTCTGCTTTTATAGAGCCTCAAGGTCAGCCAGAGGGGATAGCTTAGGGCCTTCTTGGGCCTTCCTAAGCATGCACACAGCCCTGTGCATGTGTGTGGCCTTCTAAATTTCCACATCAAGAACTTTTCAAAGCCTTTATGGACACTGTATTTCTGTCTTTTCTTACAAGCTTTTTCATCAATATACTGTTTGCCCTGTTATCACCCCTTGCAGCAGCAACTAAAATATTTCCCTGTAAATATTTCAACAAACCCCACCTGTGCAGCAGCTGTAGCACTGGAGGAATTCTGAGGTACGAACAGGTAAAGCCTCTATTTGTTTTCCCACAGAGCCACCAGACAGTTCAAGTAATGACAATTCTTTGTGAATGGAGTCCACTCTGCTCCCTGAGGTACCTAGAATGTGGGTTGTTATTTTCAAGGCTACTTGCTAAGCTGCAGAGTAAGGAGAAAAGGTGATGGTTTCCACCCAGCTCTTTCTTGAGACAATTAAACTTGGCGTGAGTGATAAATGGTGAGAGCCACCATTTTGGAAGAATGCCCAGAACATATGGAGAGGCTACACGATGATGTTCAAGGCAACAGCCCAGCTAAAGCTGACAGCTAGTATTAACCACCAGACACATGAGTGAATGAGCCTTCTGTAGATTCAACACTGAGCAGCCCTAGTTAACACTAACTGGGAGAAGGAAGAGTGCTTCCCTACTGAGCCCTGCTCAACTTCAGTTTCAAGGCTAAAAACATTGTTCCTGTTTTATCATTTAATTGTATATATTTAAGATGTACAACTTGGTGTTTTGATATACATAATGATAGGATACTAGAGTCAAGCAAATTAACATATCCATCTCCTCCTACAGTTACCTGTGTGTGTGTGTTGTGTGTGGTCAGAGCACGTGAAATCTATTTTCTTAGATTTCGTTTTCAATACAGTATTACTAGTTACAGTCATAATGTTGTACATTAGCTTTCCTCATTCATCCTGTAGACTGCAATTTTATATCCTTTAACCAACATCTCCCTATCTTCCCCACGTGGTAACCAGTGGGGTTACTATTCTAGGCTCCACATGTAACTAAGATCATGCAGTATTTTTCTGTGTCTGGCTTATTTCACTTGGCATAATGTCCTCTTCAGGTTCATCTGTGTCGTTGCAAATGGCAGAGTCTCCTTTATAAGGCTGGATGATATATATGTGTGTATATATATATGATTTTCCTATATATATATTAAGATCTGTTAGCAAACACAGAAAGCTGGTCTCAAATGACCCAGAAATGATGGATGAGAAGTGGCAGAAATAATACACTGGTGGTTCTGTTCAGAGTCCACATCCCACTTGTGCCCAGGGGTGGGCCAGGGTAAGGATGGCACAGCCAGGCCCCAATGCTTGCTTGCAGACATCCATGGACTGCTTGCTATAGGGTGGTGGAGGACCTGTGGACAGCAACATAGGTCAAAGTTACATCGTGGGTGGGAGACTCCACAGCTGAGGACGTTTTACACTGTCAGTGCAGAAACACTGGCTAGTACTCACCAGCACGTGGCTGTTCTTGATCTTTCCTATAGTTAGCGTCCTTCAGATCCTTAAAAATGAAAAAAACTGCCTGGTGTTAGGTTCCTTTGGAGCTAATAGAAAATGCCTTCTTGGGGCACCTGGGTGGCGCAGTCGGTTAAGCGTCTGACTTCAGCCAGGTCACGATCTTGCGGTCCGTGAGTTCGAGCCCCGCGTCGGGCTCTGGGCTGATGGCTCAGAGCCTGGAGCCTGTTTCCGATTCTGTGTCTCTCTCTCTGCCCCTCCCCCGTTCATGCTCTGTCTCTCTGTCCCCCAAAAAATAAACGTTGAAAAAAAAATAAAAAAATAAATAAATAAATAAAAAATGCCTTCTTAACTAGCTTATTTTCTTTCCAAAAAAACCCTTGCAAACATCATCCCCAAGCATATAGAGTATTTTGGATTAAAAACCCATAGGTATTTGACGTTAAGGAGTTGACTATAGTGTTTTTAAAAAACTAACTTTTTTTTGGATTATTGTTTTTCTTGTTCTCTGTAACAAGCCATGGGATAATTTAGTGTGCTTTTTAAAATATATTTTACAAATATACCTTGTTTCCAATAGTTTATAGGTCGAACCACACCCATGACCATTTTTGTAGGTCAAAGATGGTTGACTATCAGCAGTTTCACATGGTTCCACTTAATTACATTGTGAATAAGAAGTGATGGTCTCTCCTTAGATATATGGCTTGGTATTTGGTGGAAACACCCAATTTACTTCTGTATTTCTACTTACCTTCTGATGCTTCCCCCTGGCCCACCCCAACTTAATATTTAATTAAGATCTCACTTGTCTCTTCCTCACCCCCATGTAACTTATTTCAATTTCTCCCAAACTACAATTTATAGATGACAGATTCAGAAATATCATTCTACCACTATTTTTTTTTCTTCTGAATATGAGAGAATAAAAATGTGATGTTAAGGCAAATGATCAGGAGGCCCTCTGTGTGTTTTTTCATTTCCTGCTTCAGCACAGATTGTGTTGTTGTGCTAGTTTGTCTTAGTGTACTGACGAACGTTTGCTTCCCTCCTCATACTTCTTCCTGTCCTCTTCTAGAACTGTCACTTTGTCAGTGACATGTTATGTCAGCCCTGTCAGAACCAGCCAATGAATCTGATTCATTAGCCAATAGCAATGCAGAATAACTGTGCTAACTCTCAGCAATTAAGATGATTGGGGTCACACTGTCATTAACTGTTACTGTCAGGGAAAAATTCACTGAAGAAGTATATCCTGGGAATGACCTTAGATGCGTGGCAGGCACATACAGTTCACTGACTTATTCATGTGTTTGTCAACTGTGATTGAATTATTGTTTATATTAAACAATTATCCAAAAAAAAAAAAGAAACACAACCAAACCAACCAACCTAGCAACAACAAAAATTTTATTAGGGCCATGGTGATGACCTATTTGAGCTTAAATTCTCTCCCAGTGATGACAGAAAATAAGAATTTCATATAGTTTAAGTACATGCAAGCATTTCTAACCCCTGCCCAGTTTAAGTCAAATACTAATGGACTGGTCTTAATTCATCTTGACAGACTCCATAATGGCTCACCACAGAAAGCACCTATCACCTACTTATTGAATAAATACATATTAATTATTGGCAGAGGCTCTGGACAGTGACATTTCATGTTACCAATAATGTTACTCAGTATTATGTAATGGGAAGGACATACATGTGAAAGTTCACTGTAAATAGCAATATAAGTGTTATCCTAAATGTTATCAACAGTTTAGAATGAATATTAACCATGGCATGATTGGAATGACTGTGTCCTAAGAATCCATTTGCTTTCTCTCTGAAGTTCAGAAGGGTTTTTGCCAAATGGTTTTGTCTTTTAAATACAAAGAGCAGGAATTCTTAAGTAAATTAATTACTCGGTCAGGAACACGAGGCATCTGGGAATTCTGGCACAGGGGAGGGCAATGCCATTTTGTTCTACAATTTTACAATTCTTATTTTCACAGAGAGACAAAAGGGATGAGACACATGTATCTTGGGTTTACAAAACTATGTGCAGGTCAGTGAATGAAGAAAGGAGGGGGCACCTGGGTGGCACAGTTGGTTGAAGCCTCCAATTCTTGAATTTGGCTTGGGTCATGATCTCACCATTCCTGAGTTCAAGCCCTCCACTGGGCTCTGCGCTGACACCATGGACCCTGCTTGAGATTCTCTCTCACTCTCCTCTCCCCACCCCTCCCCTATGCTCTCTCACTCTCTCAAAATAAACATAAAAAAAAAAAAAAAAAAGCTGAGACACTTAAAAAAAGAAAAAAGAAGGAGATGACCACAAACTGATAGGTTAATGTAATAGTTCTACTGTTTCCAAAAATAAGCAAATAAATTCTTGAACTGCTATGCAATGTGTTTCCAGCCAGGCTCATGTTGAATGATAATTACTGTTTCTCAGTGTGTTATCAGTCTTTTTAACACCAAAAATACTAAAATCCAAAATAAAACATGCCTCCCCAACTATTTTTCTATTCTGAAGGTTGTGCTCACTGCTCCTAAGAATTGGTTCTGTTGACCTATAAACATTTCATTTGCTGTTTATAGCAATTAGAACATACAAAGGACTGAGTGACACTGCTAAAAAGAGCAGTATCATAGGGGAGTCTTATGTTAAATAATAAAGTCTTTAGTAGGATTTAAAAATCACAGCTCTCGGGGCACCTGGGCAGCTCAGTCGGTTAAGCATCTGACTTCGGCTCAGGTCGTGATCTAATGGTTTGTGAGTTTAAGCCCCATGTCAGGCTCTGTGCTGACAACTCAGAGTCTGGAGCCTGCTTCAGATTCTGTGTCTCCCTCTCTCTCTGCCCCTCCCCTGCTCATGCTGTGTCTCTCTTTCTCACAAAAGTAAATAAATATTAAAAAAAAAAAAAAAATCACAGCTCTCAGATGGAGAAGCCATGTGTTTGTAAGGTATGCTTTCAGACCATTTGCCAGAAGGTGGAAGCGAGAAGTTCTACTTCATGATGACAATGCTGATTGGCACTGAATGACACAGAGTGAGATTTTTGAACTTTAGTGTTTTATGTATACCTGATGTAGGACCACTCATGTGCGGGGAATAACGAGAGGCAACCTCTTCCCAACTCTGTTTTCACTGATGTCATTTTAGTAGCTTACAGTTGGCTGTGGTGGGGGCATTTGCATCACAGAAATTGGCCAATGCTACAAATCAGATACCTGCTTACCACCTCTGCTTCCAATCCTCCACCCCCCAAAACCACACACTCCTTGCCCGGAAAACCAGGAATTAAACATTAGCACACCACTGCATAGGACTAAATCTTCTTGAACGCATTATTCTTACACTGAATCTATGGTTTCAGTACAAGAGAACGTGGCTTTTAACAGGTTGTTTGGATGAAGTCTAAAAATTCTAATCTAAAATACCACTAATATCTTTCTGTATCTATACCAGAATACATAGATAGTTCAATTTCAGTCAGGCATCCTAGTTCTCAGAATTCCAGTTCCCTGGGATCTAATCTCTCAGTGTAATATACCTGGCATTCATCTAATGCCCTAGGGTTCTCAGAGACTCTAAGACAGCTTGAATCTTCTGGAAGTCAAAGGCTGTACAATGAAAATTACTGATGGTGTGGTAAAAAATATTCCACTGATGCCAAATGTTTGTTTGAAAATTTTCTCCAGGAAAAGGCTGTTCCAGAAACTGTATACATAGATCATAGATGCCAATGAGAATCAGACTCAATTCAAAATTGTCAACTGACAAAGCTAAAAATGAAGACTTCTTTGCTTTCCAAAAGCAGTCAGAACATTTCCAGAGAGTTTAATTAGGTAAATGCTGTCATTATGTTGATCTATACATGTCTCTCTCTCTCTCTCTCTCTCTCTCTCTCATTTTTGTGGTTATGTATTTTCATGCTTCTCTCTTGCGTTAGTTGGTGTTTGGGCTGATTACTCTCCAGCTCAAAGACGTTCTAATTGTTGTGTAATTATTCACATCTCTTACTGTAGGGCTACCTATGTATGTCACAGACAGACTGTAAGTGTTTTGAGTGACAGTAATGACTTTTTAAAAGACTTCCACAGAATGAAATTCACTCAGTAATGCACTTCAATTTACAATATTCTTCCTCATTCTTTGCCTAAATCCTTCACACCAAAGCTTATGACCATTTCTTATTGTTTGGAACTCAGGGGAGAAAGAGAACAGCTGGTCATCATCTTCCATATAATGGCCCTTAATATTCAGGTGGGCCATACACTCGAGGCAGAAGCTTAGGGCCTGGTACTAAACTGGATGCATAGGTTCAGTTCTTAAAATATGTTAAAACTGCCATTGCCTAGCTTATTGCTCTCATTTTTAAATTAGTTTATAACTTAAGATTTCTTCCCCCTATACTAATTTCAGCAATTTGCCAGGTTCGCAAGTCCACGTGACTGGACATCTGACAACGTCAGCATTATGAGGCTCTCTTTCAGTCTTCATTCATTTCACTACCCTTCACGATAGTGACTCCACTATCATTTGACTCCATAATAATTTGGGTCAATTCGTGAAACATGAGAAAATCCCCTCAGTGCTGTAGCCCTGAAGAAGTCCAGCTTAACAAGGCTTTCCCTAGAATTTCATGGTATTTACTTTATTAGTCACATGCTCCATTTTCACTTTACTTTCTAATTAACAGTTCACATGATATTGGCATTAGCATTAATATTTCCTTCTCATATCACTTTGAACTTTCAAAAAGTTTTTACTTAAGTTCCAGTTAGTTAATAGACAGTGTAATATTAGATTCAGGTGTACAATATAATGATTCAACACTTCCATACAACTTTTTGCTTCTCATTTAAAAGACTTGTCCTTCCTATTTGAGTTTGCTGTATTTAAGGAATGATGTTTCTACTTCTTTTTGCTTCTATTAATCACAGCTGAGTTCTTGCATAAGGTTTCCTGATATTATTGCAACAAAGCATTATAGTGTTATATAACTTGGAAGAAAAATGGTCATTTTAGTTTTATTCCTATTTCCACATACTGCCCCTTCTTTAGCATTTATCTTTACCAGAAAGGGCACCAGAGACTAACAAAAAGTCTTCAGTATTAACTTGGGATCTGTAGATTTGGGGTGCCATTTACATAATAGAGAATCCTTTCCTCCCAATAGCCAATAAAATATTTAACACTCTGAGGAATGCCAAAGATATACTTAAAAAGAAAAAAAATACTCTCCATTTAGGCAAATCATACTGTTCCTTCTAAAGGAAAATAATTCTCAAGTAATATAAAATAAAAGCAGTGCATTAGACTCTATCTTAGAGACAGGAAATACTGGATGTGATTGCCTTTATTCTGGAACATGTCTGAAATCACAGTTTAAGGTATAAACTAAAAAAAAATCAGAACCTTGGAGAAATTTCTCTTAAGTAGAGCTCCTCTGGCACAATACCCTGAAGGCTGTTTGCAGAGAACACAAACTCTAACTTTTGGAACTCTGCTCAAATTCTTGTGTTTGTAAGGTCAGATCATCTAGTCACAAACAGTTCACTTTTTTACTTCTAAATTCATAATGAATTTTTAAATTTAAAGCACATCTAATTTGCTTCTCAATTTAAGCTGAAATGTACAGTATTTCTTGAAACTGTGGCTGTGACAAAGAAAACATGATCCGTAGATGGTTATAGGCCTCCCCAGAAGACTGTTGTTTTAATAACTTCCTCAAACACAGTTTATAGAATATAAAATTAGGGTCATATCCAGCCTTTGTTATGAGAAGAGGATGTGCTCATGTTTAAGCAAATTTGGTGCATCCCACTGGGTTATGTGTCATTCAGTGAGATGTGCTCCCTGAGTCAAGGGCCAGATGGCGGATGCAGAAGTCTTTTGCTAGAATACATCTCTATAGAGGATAATGTCGCATTGGACTTGGTGACCAGGCTAACACTGAATGCAACTCAGTCACGGTATTTAAATCACATTAAGACTCTCTTTTATTTATGGCTCTCCTTGCGATTTTGTCTGGCTTTATGTCTAATTGTTAGCCTTCATGTGGCAGTATTATGTGCTAACAGTTTTGCCTTTTCTTTGCCAGAATGAACTGTTCAATCCCTTCTGAGGTACAGTGGGTCTGGGAAAAAATTTTGTTCCATAAACCAATTATAACTAGGCATAAACTTAATTATAAAAGGACACCTCGCTCTATATACTGTTTTTCATATTCTCGATACTGCTCAGGCGTTAGTGTAGATACTTGCTGTCATAATTACAGAATTTTAGAGGTAGAAGGGCAAGAGATCATATAGTCTACTTCCTATTGATAGAGAAACTAAAACCAATATGAATTCAGAGTCTTACGTTTGGCTAAAGTAGGGAACCCAGACCTAAAAATCAAGTTACGATACTTGGTTTAGTATTCTTTCCACTATCCCCAACTTCCTTCCCCTAACAGCCACTAAACTTCAAAATGCCTTTCTCATTGTCATCCTCCTCCTCCTTTCACCATCATCAACTGAACACCATGGGAAATACTACCTTTTTTTTTTCTTTTTTTTTAAAGCCATGGAAACAGATCCTCTATCTCATAGTTTTCTTCTTTCTTATGGTCGGGGAAAAAGTTGTATTTATTCAGTAAAAGAAAAAGCCAACTATCAGTTGGGTGTCTCTGACAGTGTAGTATCAGAGAAAGCAGTTGTGTGAAAACTGGTGGCAAAGGCACAGAAACAGAATGACTCTTGAATCAGAAGTCCTCTTCCTTCCCGAAGGAGTTTCAACATGCTTTTTTCCCAGAATACCTCCCTAAGTCCATATAAGGAAGCAAATATTTTTTGGTTTTGTTTTTGTTTTTTTTCCTGGTTGGCTCTTTAAGCATACCCACTGGGTTTGGACTGAAACTGCTCTAAGCTGAAATCTCCTAATACTTCCTAGTGCTAGTTCTACTCTCTGATCTCCACTTTCAGAAAGCAGACTCTCTAGCCTGTTCTGCCTTGTCAGACCTATCATCTTTTTCTCTACAGCTGCTGCTCAGTACCTAATCCCTCTGGAGTATTACATGGTATAAATACGATTTTGTCCTCATGCACACCATTGGCATTAACCTGAAGGACTTGCTATAAGGATTAGTATTCACGTTGAACATGCTTTTGTAAAAGGCCCTTTCCAGCAATAGAAAAGTGGCAACATCCAACACAGGTACAATTGGGGAGACAGCAATTCAGTTAAACATTTAGTATCACAGTAAAACCTTGGGTTTTTAGACTGTAACATTATACTCTTGGTCTTCATAATCCTAGTAACATTGCTCTTCTTTAAACCATTTATATGAAAATAGTTTATTTACTAAAATTAATTAGACCAAAGCCCTGAGGCAGATAGATGTCTAGAAAAAGAGATCAAGTCACCCAAAAGCTCTATATAGGACTTAAAACTCTTAAGTCAAATCTCTGCCAACTTATATGCATTTTTAGAACTGAAGAGATAAACGGTTCAAATATTATTATTAAAGGGCCAATAGAGTTTGTTCATTAAGCTTCAGCTGGTTTGGCAAGACTATTCAGCTTTATGCTTTCTGGGAAATAAAACTTCCATGGTAAAAAGTAATCACTTGGGAAATGTTTAGAACTTCATTTTGCCATGGTCGTTTGTAGGTCGATTCTTTTTTTATTCTCTTCTAGTGATTTCACATCAACATCCGTTCCCTTCAACAGATTAGACCTTTCATTGTGAATAAAATTTTAACATTTTTGCAAATTGAATATAATTAAAACATGGTTACAGAGAGGCAGAATTATATACACTATACATACTATATATAAGGGGTATGGGGGCGGTTGGGATGGGCAACAACATGGCTGGGAAAAGCTTGCCTGTTCTTTAGAGTGGGAATTTTAAACTATTTCTAACATGAGGATAACTTTCAAAAAGGAACCAAAAAACCAACCAAATGAAAATCAAATAAGAAACATAACTCCTCTTTGGGATGGTGGCTGACTCCACAACCTTCCTTCCAGAAAAGGAAAAGCCAATCATAGAAACCCTTTCTCCTTGCCAGCAATTGTTTAGGAAGGGGCATGTGACCTCTGCCAATGAGAAAGGCATTCTAGAGTGATTCTGATGTTTCCTTCTTCTTAAAACTGATTTTGATGATTTACTATCTAAAATTTCCTCAGTAGTTATTTAAAAAAATATACTAAATGTTTAACTGAATTGCTCTCTCCCCAAAGACGATGTAAGAAAGAATTGACAAATTAATAATGTATCATAGGAAGTTCTTTGAGTAAGAAGTTCTCTGGGAATATTAGATTAGGGTCTAGAGAAAACAACTCCAATTGACGAATTTAAAATCATGTCATTAGGTTTTTTTCCCCTCCTCTTTGATAAATAGTGCAAAGTCCCTGATTTTTTTTTTGGATTAAAATCTGCCACCACATATTCCAAAGAAGCAACTGAAAAGGGGGCAATTCAGACAAAGAAATCTTGTTTATTACTAATCTGATGCAGCTCAGGTATTCTTCCCCCCCCCCCCCCCCCTGAACTAGAGATCAGGATCAGAAAAGTCTCTCCTTTAACTCCTTTTCCCCATCTGGTTCCTGTTTGGCATACTATGAGCATGAGCTTCTACCAAAGAAAGAGGCAGCCTTAAGCCTCTTACCGATGAATTTACAGGAGAGGCAAGAGAGAAATGCAAAGCACAAGGAAACCAAAAAAGGCTAAAGTCAAAATGTTGCAAGAGAAAGAGTCCTTTGCCTAAAAGTAATCACTTTGAACCTTCTGGTTACATGAAAAACTCCACATTATTGGGGCACCTGGGTGGCGCAGTCGGTTAAGCGTCTGACTTCAGCTCAGGTCACGATCTCGCGGTCCGTGAGTTCGAGCCCCGCGTCGGGCTCTGGGCTGATGGCTCAGAGCCTGGAGCCTGTTTCCGATTCTGTGTCTCCCTCTCTCTCTGCCCCTCCCCCGTTCATGCTCTGTCTCTCTCTGTCCCAAAAATAAATAAACGTTGGAAAAAAAAAATAAAAAAATAAAATAAATAAAAAAAATAAAAAAGAAAAACTCCACATTATTATATCGTGGCTTTGCAGCCAGAACTTACTACAATACTGCTCAGGAGGAATGAGGATTGGGGTAGGATACACTCATTCTTGGAAACTGGAGTGTGCTGCTAATGTGTCTGAAAACTGAGATTTAGAACATAATTTGCTTTGCTTTGGTCTAGTTGAGAGCACAGGCTCTGATGACAGACTGCCTGGATTTTAATTCCAGGATCACTATTTGTCAGCAAGTAGTTGGGAAACTAAGTTCTTCATGCCTTTTTCTCATTGTAAAAAGTGGTATTTTTTTTTTTTTTTTTTTACCTCATTGGACTGCTATGAGAATAAAACAAGATTAATATATGTAAAATATCTAGAACAATGCCTGGCACACAGCAAGTACTTAATAAATGTTATTTATTGTTATCATTGTTATAATATATGGCTCTGACAGGAATTTTGCTTTAAAAAGGAAAAAAGGAAATGGGTGGTAGCTGAAGCCAGCTCTCCAGCTACCACCATTTCTTTAAAAAAAAAAAAAAAAAAAATTTTTTTTAATATTTATTTTTGTGAGAGAGACAGAGCACGAGCAGGGGAGGGGCAGAGAGAGAGGGAGACACAGAATCCGAAGCAGGCTCCAGGTTCTGAGTTGTCAGCACAGAGCCCAACGCAGAGCTCGAACCCACGAACTGTGAGATCATGACCTGAGCTGAAGCTGGACGCTCAACTGACTGAGCCACCTAGGCGCCCCACTGACTGAGCCACCTAGGCGCCCCAGCCTCCACCATTTCTAATGGAGGCCAAAAGTTTTTATTTTAAACAATTTGTTTAATATGGGAGAAAAAAACGTTTAAGTGTGGAGAGCTGGTTTAGCTGGGGTTGAGACTTTTGTCAAGAAAGTACACAAAATGAGAGAGAGACACAAAGGATGAGTGACTACAACAGGGTGATCCTGATGAAGGGCTGACGAATATAATTTTGATAAGGGAGTAAGGAAGAACAGGGAGGGGTGGGAGGCGGAGTCAATAAAAAATGATAAAAGATCAATGGATTGTAGGCCCTGGTGGGGTTGAAGAATCACTGAAATCAGGGAGAGTAAAACTGGAATGACCATAAATGGTAATTCAGAGAATATGAATACTAAAACCTAGAAAAAAAAGATAGGCCTATAATTATGGATACAGACAAGGTTTAGGACATGATCATCAGAGAGCCTGAAATACAGTGAAGGATAAATTTGCTAGAAAAATCTTATGATCTGGTATGCCTTACAATGGTATAGAGGCCCTATATGACCCAGCTCTGTTTACAGACTTTATCTCCTCCTTTGTCCCTGGCTTTTCTCCAGCCATAATGGCCTTTTTGCGGTTCTTCAGCACACCGAGCATGCTCTGCTTCAGTCTTTGCACTTGTTCCCTCAGCCCATTACACTTTCCCCAAGATAATTATATAACTAGCTCCCTCACCTTCTTGGGCAATTTTTTCTAATGTCATTTTCTCATAGACACTGAAATCTTCAAGATTTAGAACATGGGTAGTGTTGCAAAGACAGACAAGGAGCTAAAAACCTTCAAGGCTATGGCATCCTGGGGAACTGTCAGTTAACTGCAACAAGGATGCGGAGTGAATTGTTGGACAGTCTGAGCTTCAAAGCAGAGGATTTTAGAGAGGAGAAGTAGCAATGAAGAACAAATGGGATCAGACCTTTCTTTTCTCTGAAAAGTTAAATAAAAATGTATGTAATTTATTAAAGATACTGGTAGATCTTACATAAAGTGAGCCCTAACTGAATCTATTTACTGCTAACTGTACAAACTGCATTTGGCATGTGTTTTTAGGCAATTCAGAGGATCATCAAGAAAATGGGTCATGAGAATAAAATAACATTTACTGCTGTGCCAGTATTACTATTTAGAACCCTTTGATTTTAGCTGCAATTATGTGAGGAATTGACTTCCTTTTAAAAACTGTGTGGGCCCAAAACCACATAGCGGACTGCATACCCTTGTGGAGTTCCTGATCACCAGTTCAAACAGCCACATTAGCGTTAGTCTTAAGGACATTTTCCTCCTGAAATATAGCAGAAAATACAGGAGTAGCAGATGTCTAACAGAGAAAATGGACTTTTACAGTTATATATAAGAGAACATAAGTTTCTTCCATCTTTTTAGTGAATGGCCTTAAGTCCTTATTATATTGCCCTTCTGGGTGAGAAGAGGTCCCATGAGCTATGATCTATAATATTTAGACCTCTCAAAGGGCTTGAATATACTATATAAAAGGAGAGCAGGTATCTCGGGAAACCACATTCACATAATCACCTTTGGTAAGTAACATTTTGGTTCTGAAATGGCACCAAAATACACATTTCAAATCAGCAGCTTCATCACTTTGAGGAAAGAGAAATGAGCAACAATAAATGTCACCTTCTAAAAACAAATAAAAAATTAAAAGCAGAATATAAAATTTAAATCATAGGGTAAAAAATTTACTCATTGTAATCATCTATTGGGGCCCCTGGCTGGCTCCGTCAGTAAAGCATACGACTCTTGATCTCGGGGTTGTGGGTCCATGCCTCACATTGGGTGTACAGATTACTTAAAAAAAAAATCCATGTTTCGGATTAATTTCTAAAAAAAATAAAATACTTTCATTTCTTATCTATTCCTAATGCATCTCCATAAAATATATATCTAGTGACAGCAGTGAGTAGAAAGCATTGTTCTGATATTCTAAAAGGACTGATTTATAAGTTATATTCAGAAAAAAAATTTGAGGATTTGGGGCAGCTAAAAAGAACACTGTTTTGAACATAACTACCACGTCCTATAACATGATTTCAGAAGGGCTTAAGGAAATAACATACCACTCCAATTACATGAACTTTTCTCCTATTAATCAAAAAAGGGCTTTCATGTAAATATGTCTTATAGACTGTGCAACATACTGAAGTTCCCAGTGACTAAGAAATCATTGGAGAAGTGATTTGGGTTACATATTCACAATAATATATGGATTAGTTTCTGAAGTTTTGATCAAGATGTCGATTGAACATATATTTCAGGATCCTCCAGTTTTTAGGAAAACGATAAAAAGAAAAAATGTAAAAGTCTTTAATAGTGTTGGGAGGGGCGCCTGGGTGGCTCAGTCAGTTGAGCATCCGACTTCGGTCCAGTTCATGATCTCACAGCTTGTGAGTTCAAGCCCCATGTCGGGCTCTGTGCTGACAGCTCGGAGCCTGGAGCCTGCTTTGGATTCTGTGTCTCCCTCTGTCTCTGCCCCTAACCCACTCGCATCTTGTCTCTGTCTCTCTCAAAAATAAATAAACATTAAAAAAAATTAAAAAAAAATAGTGTTGGGAAAGAAGAGAGTATATTTTGATTAATCAGAAATTATGAGTAATCGCCAAAAACACAGATGATAAATGGAACCTGACTGAAAGGGGAAACCTTAACCGAAACTATGCATGGGAAGATAGATGGCTACTAATGGTGGAAAGGGCCAAGAGTTAAGGTGTTTTCAGTTTAGCCAGGGCAGAGGCATGGTACTGTTCTACGATACCAAAAAAGAAACTAAGTCTACCCATCTAGAAGCCTTGATGTTGGTTGTACTCTTTCCCTGTGATAACCAGAAATAGGCTGAATTCATAGAACACTGCAGAAGGCTAACAAGGAATTTGAAACTTAAGATGAACAAGCAAGAATCACCAAATATTTGAGGGAAACTAACACTGTGAAAGAAAGGCATCAAGCTCAACAAATAAAAACTAATCCCTGACAAAACAATTAATAGAGCAAAAAGAAGACTTAAACCAAAATACCAACCCCTGAAACAACTCATCAGGTAGGCTGATTAGCAGAATGAACATAGTTTTAGAGTCAGTTAGTGTATTGGAAAAGTGAACTGAAAATACAGAAGACAAAAGAGATAAAAAGTGTAAAAGGAAAAAAATAAGACACATGGAAGACAGATTCAGGAGTTCTAAGTTCCACAAGGATACAGCAAAAAGAATTAAAACAAATAAGCAAAGAAATAATAAAAATAAAAATAAATGTTCCAGGACAGAAAATTGACATAAATCCTCAAATGAGAGGGTCCATAAAGTGCTACGCAGGATGAATCAAAAATAAAGACATATCTTGGTAAATAAGTATAAAAGGATAAATATTAAAATTTCCAAATAGAGGGGGAAAAAAAGATTGAAACAGGATAGATCAGACTGGGACCAGACTATCCATGATACTGGATGTAAGAGGGCAATGGAATAGTATTTTCAAAAGTCTATGAAAATTCTATCCCTAATCAAACTGGAAATAAATATATCTTCGGATATGTAGACTTGGAGAACTTATCACCTGTAAGCCCTTTCTGAAAAGAGTTCCTTGAGGATATATTCCAGCAAAAGACAAATAATTCCAAGAGGAAGACATGCATATATAAAACCACAGGTGACAAAGAAACTAATACATATTCAAGGGTTAAAATTAAAAGACTGATTAAAAAAGGATACTAAGGTAGAAGTGGTAAATCCATGGAGGTAAAATGCAGATTGGAGGTTGACCAGGATTACAGATGGGGGCACTGGGGAGCAAGCAACTGTTTACTGTGTACAGGGTTTCCTTTTGGGGTAACGAAAATATTTTGGAACTAAGGAGAGATGATTGTTGCACAACACCGTGAATACACTAAATTGTTTACTTCAAAATAGTTGTTTTTAGAGGCACCTGGGTGGCTGAGTCGGTTAAGTATCTGACTTGATTTTGGCTCAGGTCATGATCTCACAGTTCGTGGGTTTGGGCCCTGCATGGGGCTCTGTGCTGACGGTGCAGAGCCTGCTTGGGATTTTCTCTCTTTCTCTTTCCCTCTGCCTCTCTTCCACTTGTGCTCCCTCTCTCACTCTCTCAAAAATAAACATTAAAAAAATAAAACAAAATCGTTAATTTTACCTCAATTAAAAATTTTCCATGAAAAAAGTAACAAGTCTACCTTGGAAGTGAAACAATTACATACAAGTGTTTTACTTTGGTACACCGTGCTTTATGTATTCTTCACACAGACTATAAAAAGATGTGTACTGAAGAATAGAGATTTAATATAATTAATCAAATTTAATAAATATGGAAGGCAAATTTCAGGGGATCGAAAAAAATAGGCTGCCGAATGGGAAATAAAACATGCCAAGGGTCTTGTGGTATTGGAGGGAAGAGACGCAGATACTGATGATAGCAGATGCTAATTAAAAATTAGGTTAATAATTGTTAAAAGTTTTCAGGGTGAGGAAATTATGGGAATAGGTGTGATTTTTTAAAAGTTATGTATGTATGTATGTATGTATGTATTTGTTTATTGGGGGGGTGGGGAGCAGAGAGAGTAGGAGAGAATCCCAAGCAAGACTCCTTGTCAGCACAGAGCCTCATGTGGGGCTGGAACCCACGAACTGTGAGATCATGATCTGAGCTGAAACCAAGACTTGGACGCTTAACCAACTGAGCCACCTAGGTGCCCCAAGGAACAGGTGTGACTTTAACAAATTCCTTTCCTCTACTTTCAATACTACTAAGCTTTTAGCTTTTTATAAGCCAAATGACTGCTGAGACTAAGAGGTAACTGGTGTAAATATAAGTGAGGCATGGGGCTCTCTCAGGGTCCTGAGAGAAAAGGGAACTGATATGGAACTTTCTTTTCCAGGTGGTGAAGCTCAGGGGTGAGGACGAGAGGGTGGTGGATCCTAGAAGGAACTTGACAATCAGAGATATCTGGCCCCAACGTAAGCATATTACATCTTTTTTAAGCCCCAAAGGAACGAAATGGGTAGACTGAATCCTCCCTGCCCTACACACTGAGAGATTACAGAGGCCTGAGAGATATCAGGGATGTCCTTCAGGTACCTCAGCAAGGGACTGTCACTTCACTTTTCACTACTTGGAAGACTATTAACATGTAGGATATCCCGATATCTCAACAAACAGATCTGAATCCAACGAGCTGAAAAAGAAAAATAACTCCTTTAAGGCATTTCAGCAACTAGAGAGGAAATCAGCAAAATAATTAAATACATACTCAGTAAAACAGAAATACTAGAGAAGATGAAAACATGAATGAAAATAAATCATATCATTTGAGATTCAACTGCAGTGCACACACACACATTTCTGAAAGCTTAGTAACATTTTTGAAACAAAATTTTATTTTATTATTGAAATAAAATTTTCAATGAATTGAAGAGGAGGTTGGTCACTGTAAGTGCAAGAAATATTTCAAAGTACAAAGCAAACACATAAATGGAAATCATGAGGGAGAAGATTTGAAAAATAGGTCAAGGAAATACAAAATGCAGATAATTGGAATTCTGAAAGGAGGAAAAAAATGGAAAAGATAAAACTATTCAACAGAGAATAGTAAAAAATTTTACCTGAGTTATATAAAGCCTTTGAATTCTGCTATGTTCCAGGTTGTACCAATGAGAAAAGCACAAATTTGGGTATACTTGGCAAGTTCCTGAACTCTAAGGATAAAGAGACAATCTTATAAACAGAAAGAACAAGTTACTTAAAAGGAAAAAACTCAGACTGGCAATGAAATAGCTGGTCTATGCACCCTGAGACAAATAGCACCTACCACCCTGAAAGGAGAGGACTGTCTTCGAGGATCCTTTGCTCAGTAAACTTATTATTCACCTTTCAGAGCAAAAGTAAAAAAAAACAAACTAGAAAAGAGACCTCAAGATGGAATAAGAGAAACAGAAACACTGGTTAGCCATGTGAAATTAAATATAAATGGATGAGGATAGAGTCCTCAGTGTTGTGAAAATAGGTAATTTTCTGAAACAGAAGAGAAAGGTAGTAAAATCACTCTAAAGATCTTACAGTAAAGAAAGCTAAGTACAGTTTATTCTAAAGAGGGACAGGGAATTTTTCTCTGCCAGTTACCAGAACCTAGCCTTAAAAAAGACACCCTCCCCCACCCCCACCCGCCAACAAAAAGTTAAACAGAACAGAGATTCCAGATGCAGATTGCAGAATACCTGAAATTTGATATATGACAAAAGTAGTATTCAGTTCTGTTGGACAAAGTATAGAATAATAAATTGGTGTTGGTATAACTGGCTATCCACTCTGGAAGAAGAGAGACACAGACTCCTACACTATAACATAAGCAAAAACAAATTTCAAGTGGATTAAAGATTTAATTAAATTGAAGTCTTAGTCCATTCCACAAAAAAATACCGCAGACTGGGTAGCTTATAAACTAACATTTATTGTTCATGGGTATGGAGGCTAGAAGTCCAAGATCAGGATGCCAACCAACATGGTCAGATTGGAGTGGGGGGCCCTCTCACACGTCATAGATATTTCACGCTGTGGAAGGGGCTAGAGATCTTTTTGCAAAAGCACTAATCCTGTTCACGAGGGCTCCATCCTCATGACCTAATCAGCCCCAAAGGTCTCACCTACTCATACCATCGCCATCGGACGTTAGGATTTCAAAGTAAGAATTTGGTGGCAGGGGAGAGGTGGGGTACACAAAATAGAGACCATAGCAAAGACTTAATTTGAAAAAAATATATATTCCAAGAAAATCTAGAAAACTACCTGTATTAAAGGAAAGCGAGATTTTTCTTTGTCCTATATGACCTCAATACAAATATATATGTATAAAAAAATGAACAAAGTGGGGCGCCTGGGTAGCTTGGGCAGGTAAGCCTCCGCCTCTTGATTTTGGTTCAGGTCATCTCACAGTGGTGAGAATGAGCCCCAAGTTGGGCTTTGAGCTGGCAGCACAGAACGTGTTTGGGATTCTCTCTCTTCCTCTCTCTCTGCCCCTTCTGGGCTTATGTGTTCTCTTTCTCTCAAAATAAATAAGTAAACTTAAAAAAATTAACAAAGAAAACTCAATTCAATAAAAGATAGGAAAAGAAAAGAAACATCAAGAAAGCACAATACATAGAAAGCGTAAGATAATATGGCAAGAATAAGTATAAATATATACATAAGCACAAAAATATGAATGGTTATATTCACCTATTCATCTCAAACTAGGTGTATTAGATAAGAAAATCCAGCTATATGTCATTGATGAGAGGAAAATCTAAAATAAAATGACATTAGAAAGGAGGGGGAAAATGCCTATCAGGTAAATAACAGAAATTAAAAATAGGGCTTTTTTCGTGCTTCTATTGAATCCAAGTAGATTCAGTAGTCATCGTGAACCTTCATATACTTAAGAACAATGACTGGAAACACAGAAAGCAAAAACTGAGGGTGAAGAGAAACAGGCACTGTGGCAACCATACTGGGATGCTAACATATCTTTCAGAGAATATGAAAGGTGAAGTACATATGAGTAAGATATAACTTAAATAGCATCATTTAAATCCTGAATATATATTTATATACATAATTTATGTACACAGCATGTTTAATATATGATTTATACCACAAATATATCTATCTATAAAATTCTGTACCCCAAAACTCAGATTACACATTGTTTTTTCACACTTGAGACATTGCCAACAAGTAACCATGTATCTCAGGCCACACAAAATTTCAACAAATTCCCAAAAGGTAGAAATTGGCTAAAAAGGAAATCAAAGTTGAAATGTAAGGTAATAAACAAACAACGATAGCTCTATATATCTAAATCCATGGGAAATGGTCAAATCTGATATACATGTAAAAACATGTAGTCTTACGTGTAGTTATTACAAAACCAAAAGGCTGAAAATAAGCCTTAAGTTGTGGAAGGTAGAAAAATAGAGTTGATGAAAAAAACACCAAGTGCAAATTCCTGAAAAGACTAACAAAAACATAAAACCTTCAGTAAGTTTAAGGAAAAAAGCTAATACAAGCTTGAAGTAAACATTAGTAATGTGAGGAAACAATAACTTGAAGGGAATAGTATGTACAAATTTTTCCAAAATTTTAGAAAATCTAGGAGAAACACGTACTCTTGTAAGAGAATAAACTAAAATTGGTTCAGAGAGGGGGAAAAAAAATCTAACAACCTACGATTATAAAATAAATAGTGAAAGTAGTCAAAAGATGTGTCTCTCCAAGGCAACAGGCTCCTGAGTTTATGGATGAGGACTACCAAATCTTTAAGAAAGCAAAATTGTCCATGTTATGAAAACTCTTTCAGAGCATAGGTAAATTTAAACTTCCCAAATCATTTTATGAGGTTAACATAATTTGGATACCAAATCCAGAGAAATATAGAAGAAAAGTCCATGATCACTAATAGGCATACGTGAAAAAATTCTTTAATGAAATAAAAGCAAATTAAGTTCACAGTATGAAAAATCCATCAAGACTAAGGAAAAATTTAAGGATGGTTCAATGTTTAAAAGTCTATTAATGTTTTTTATTAACATTAACAGATTAAATGAGAAAAAGCACATTCAAATCTCAACAGAGGCTGGAGAAATGTGCTATTATTGAGAGTCTATTTTTTATTTAAAAGAAAATAAAGGGGCACCTGGGTGGCTCAGTTGTTAAAGCGTCCAACTTCGGCTCAGGTCATGATTTCACAGTTCATGAATTCGAGCCCCGCGTGGAACTCTGTGCTGACAGCTCAGAGCCTGGAGCTTGCTTTGGATTCTGTGTCTCCCTCTTTCTCTGCCCCTCCCCCGCTCATGCTATCTCTCTCAAAAAAAAAAAAAAAAGTTGAAAAAATTTTTTAAAGAAAATGAAAAACCCTTATCCAATAAGAAACAAATTCTTTTTAATTCAATAAACTGTGTCTACAAGTAACTCCCAGCAAATTATATTTAATGATGAAACAAAAGTTTCCATTATATGATCAGGAGCAGGAGAGGAATGCAAGCTATCACCATTAATATTCAATACTGTACTGGAGATTCTTGATAATATAAGAACACAAGAAAAAGACTAGGAATAAGTATTGGAAAGCAAGAGACAAATATCACAATTTGCAGAGGATATGACTGGCTACATAAATTTCAAAAAATTAACCAAAAAAAGTATTAAAATAAGAGAGTTCAGCAATGTGACAGGATATAAATGACTGCTACACAGAGAATCCGTAATTTCCCTTTATATCAGTAACGTTCAACTAAAAGTTTTGGGAAAAATCTGTTCACAACAGCAGCAAAACTAAAATACAGAGAAATAAATTTTAAATGTGCAATTCTTCATAAAGAAAACTATAAGACTTACCTGTAAGACATGAAGATAAATGGAAAAACATACCATATCCCTAAAAGAGAAGACTCATATTTCCCATTTTCCACAATTTATAAATTCAGTGCAGTTCTAAAAGCAAGATCTCAGAGTTCAAAGAAATTTTGACAAAGTAATCCTAAAATATATCAGGAAGAGCAAAACACAAGAATACCATATGATTTCTCTCCTATGTGGAATTTAAGAAACAAAACAAATGAGGAAAGGGAAAAATAGAGAGAGGCAAACCAAGAAACAGACTTTTAACTATAGAGAACAAACTGATGGTTACCAGAGAGAAGGTGGGGGGCGGGGGAGGATGGGTTAAGTAGGTGGTGGGGATTAAGGAAGCACTCCGAGTGTTATATGGAAGTGTTGAATCACTCTACTGTACATCTGAACCTAATATTACACTGTATGTTAACTAACTAGAATTTAAATAAAAACTAAAAAAAAAGAATAACCCCAATTTATTTTTATGAAGAAAAAAAAGGGGAACATATCCCATAAAGTATTTAAATAAGCTTTAAAATAATAGCTTATTCACTTAATCATTCAGTGAATATTGACTAGATGCATACTACATAACAGAACTCTTATAGGAAAATAGAACTGAACAAAACATATAAAATCCCCTCTCTCAAAAATTTATGTAAGGACTTTGGATTCTGATAATGGTGGACTACATAATCTCAATAATTTCTCTCACTGTGGTCAACTAAAAAGGTTGGGTTAATAAAAACAAAAACATCATATAAGCAGCAAAGAAATAACAAGATAGTAAAGAATTATCTGGTGAAACTCTTAAGAGAAGACAAAAAACCTTATGGGGTCACCCTATAATAAAACCTTTTACTTTTGCAGAGGACACAGCATATCTGGAAGAAATTGCTATGAAACTAAGTTGCAATTTCAATGGTCGCAGGGAACTTGTACAAAAAAAATTACATTCACAGGGTAAAACATGAACTAGGGGTGTATGAACCTTCCCATGATGTAGCTTTTATAGCCTGATTTGGGTCATCTGGTAGACCAGGAAAATATAAATCTTGAATTTGGAATTACAGTGTTCTAAACTGGTAGAACCCCTACTCATCTGGCAAAAGTAAATACTATGATACTATGATACCCTACTCTCTGGCAGAGAAAGATACTATGATACTATCCTAGGCTTCAAAATAGTTCTATTAACAGCTTCCAAATATAATATCTAGCATATTGTTAGACATCTAGGAATGTAAAAAAACAAGATACCATGAACAAGATGCAGGGGAAATATCAGTAAGCTCAGACACGTAATTATTTGGAATTATCAGAAGAATATATAAATAACTATACAGACCATATTCAAAGAAATAACAGCCACATAGGCTACTAGAAACAATAAAAAGTATATCCAAAAAAAGAACCAATGTAAATTCTAGATCTGAAAAATATTACAACCAAAATTAAGACTTCGGTAAATGGGATTTAGTATACTGTAGCTTAGAAAATTAGTAAACTGGAAGATGGGTCAAAAGAAATTATTTGAAATGTAGCAAACACCAACAGAGAAAACTGAGAAGAAATGGTAAAAAACCTAGAGGACACAGTGAGAAGGATTTAAAACAGATTTGGTTGGGAGTTACAAAGGAAAGAGAGAATGAGGCAGAAGAAACAGCTGGGAGACAACAGCTAGGAAATTTCCAAAAGCCCATCAGAGATCCCAAACTTGACAATAATAAAAAAGAAATTCCCATCTAGAAATATGATAGTAAAACTTTAGAAAACTAGAGATAAAATTAAATATGTTCAAAAGGAGCCAGAACTACAGAACAGCTTACTTTAAAAGGAGCAACAGCTAAACTTGCAAGAATAATGAGATGAAACGGTGGCTTGGGACCCCTAAATAGCTTCAGGATGGGTACTGGTCACCAGAAAACCCAAAGCATGATTAAAGGATTGGAACTTTCAGCACCCCTTCTGACCCCGACCCCACCCTGGTCCCACCAACTCCTCCAGGGATGGGGAAAACAGCTGGAGATTGAGCTAATCATCAGCATCCAATGATGAAAACAACCATACCTATGTAATGAAACTTCTATAATAACTTCTAAGCAATGGAGTTCAAAAAGCCTCCAGGTTGGTGAACACATCAAGATGTTGGGAGGCTGGTGCACTCAGAGAGGACATGGAATTTCCATGCCACCCTCTTTCATGCATACCTTGACCTATGCATCCCTTTCCATTTGTCGTTTCTGAGTTACATCCTTTAAAATGAACTGGCAAAGTCAAGTATTTTCCTGAGTTCTATAAGGTTCTTCTAGCAAATCACTGAACTTGAACAGGGTGTTGCAGGAACCCCAATTTATAGCCAGATTGTGAGAAGTACAAGTGAGCTGATACTTGTGACTGGCATCTGAAGTGTGGGTGTTGTGGGACTGAGCCTGAGGAGTCTGATGCTAACTCTAGGTAGTTAATGTTAGAATTGCATCAAATTCTTGGATACCCAGTTGATGTCTCAAGAATCAGAGAACTGGTTGTTGGTACTAGAAAATGCTCCAGATCTAATATTCAAAGGTTAGTCTACACAATGCACCACTCAAATATAAAATTGAGAAAACATGGGGTGCCTGTGTGGTTCACTCAGTTAAGGGTCTGACTTGATTTCGGCTCAGGTCATGATTTCACTTTTGGGCCCACGTGGGGCTCTGTGCTGACAGCAGGAGTCTGCTCGGGATTCTATCTCTTGCAAAATAAGAAAATAAATAAGTAAATAGACATCTGAAAAAATTTGGAAAACAGTATACGTTATATAATACATACAATCACAAGCTCACTGAAACAGTAAGAGAAAGAAATATAACAAACTGTACAAGTAAATGTCTTTGAGTGATTATACCAAGGTGATTTCCCCTTTTTACTGTTGCATTTTCATAATATTTCTAAAATGAGCATATATTACACTTTCTTAGTGAGGGGAAAAAAAAAAATCAAAGCTATTGTTTAGACTAATATGTTTTAACTGTATAGTTCCTGAGAGGTTATATGTATGTCCATAAGAAAAGTCTATCTATTAAATCACTACTGATGGGGCATCTGGGCGGCTTAGTTGGTTGAGTGTCTGACTTTGGCTCAGGTCATGATCTCGCAGTTTATGAGTTCGAGCCCCACACTGGGCTCGCTGCTGTCAGCGCAGACCCGGCTTCAGATCCTCTGTCCCTCTCTCTGTGCCCCTCCCCCACTTGTACTCTCAAAAATAAATAACACATTTAATAAATAAGTAAATTATTACTGAAAACCTATCATCTCCTTAACCCATAATACGTGAAATCCAAAATAGAGATATTAGCTACACCATGGTTCTAATATATTCTAAAGAAGCATAGTAGAAAGTACTACTTTTAGAGAAGTTAACTTTTTTGTCTTGATGCTGTTAAATAAATAAACACTTTTAACCAGATTTTTAAAAAAAGAAAGTAAAGCTCTAATACTAAAGAAGCTCAAATGTTTTAGGTAACAACAACAACAAAAAGAGTTAAAATAAGCAATACTCAATATTGAATCAGGCTATATTGTGATACCATAACTTGAGACAATATTAATTTTTTTTCTAGTAGAAGCCAAATGAAAATTATGCCTTGATTTCCTAGTTGTCAAATAACGGATAAACTTGGCTTCCTAAAGAATTTTTCAAATTTTGAAACCCAAATATCTTTACCATGAAAAATATTTTTTGTTTAATTTACTTTTTAGGAATCCCTATAGTTTCCTGTTTTTAATTTGAATTACTCTACTTAGATTGAATTCTATGTACATTAAGAAAAAGAAATATTTATTTTAAATATAGCTTAACATAAAAATTATAATCCAGGTTTGCTTATAAAATTTGTGGTCAAACTACTTGTATTCTTACATCTTGACAGTTTGCTTAATAAGATAAAATCAGAGAACTATAAAAATGAGAGCTGAAAGGGACTCAACTCTAGTGATGCTAGTCTTCCCTTGAGGAATCCTCATTTTTTTTAATTTGTGAATTCTGCAGGCTATGTAATATGTCTTCCAATTTAAAAAATATATTCATTTATAACTATCAATGAAACATGCTCAGTAAGAGTTGTCTCTCAGTAAGAGACAACTGGTATACACAGACTTGGCATATTTTGAGTCAGAAGTAAAGGAATCTGAAATTTTAGCTAGCCTCATCTTTACAGAGAAATACACAGTTTCTATCAGGGATTTCAAAAAACAAAAATAACTTGAAAGTACTTTCCCTCTATCTAGTACCCCAGAGATAAGGAGACCCTTGGTTGAAAATGTTCCACCTAATCCCACTTCCTAATTTCACATATAAGGTATGTGAATAAAGTAGCCTGCTCAGTATAAACAATTTAAACAACATAAAACACAACCTCAAGTGGACTATTTCCACCAGTGATAAAAATAAGAAATGCTTCACAATATAGACGTTATAATTTTCTTTAAGTCTTTTTTTATTTAGAGATTTTTCTGGTAAGGAGATATACCATAGGAAAGCAATTCACTGGCAGTGAGGTATGTATATACTCTACCAAAATACTCCTTATTTTAACTGTTTTTAACTTTATTTACATACGAAGAAAATTATCAATGCATATCCTTGTTTCAACTATAGTATTAGCCATACTACATGAAATAAAATGAAATGGTGCTTGCATACAAAAACTGTTATTTGTAAAGGAATCTGATTGCAGGTTAAAAGAACTAATTTGTTTTTGGAAAGAGTTTAAAAGAATCACAATTTATCATGACCAAGACATCTGCACCATATTTTCCATTCCTCACAGCACATTTATTTCAGTAATTCCGTTATGTCGGTTCTTAGCATGAGCATAGTGTTACACGATTTTCGTACATATAGTCACATCCAAAACAAGTTCTAAAATTTAAATTGTAAACATTCTCATCATATGTAGAAATATTTCAATTGGTGTATTAAGTTTTGCTAACTGATCAAATTTGGAATATAAATGAGAAAGCCTATTCTAAATTGTGTAGTGAGCATTGTTCATTAATTACATTTCTACAATGTTAAATAAAGTAAGAGGCAAACCTGTCCTGTAAGCATGTCAAAATTTAAGTAAAACATTAAAAAGAAACAAATCTGTTAACAAAAGGGATGTCTTGCAATAAAGAACATTAGATTTTTTAAATCTATTATGATACAAAAATGTAAAGGGTAAATAGCATCTTTGTTGACAAAGTAGGAGGTAGCATGGATGCACCACTTTATTGTCTGAGAAATGCAACTGGAGTAAAGAATATTTCCTTACCACAAATAATTTCCAGGACTATGTACATATTTCTTTTAGAAATACTTGTTTAAACAAATCTCCCTCCACTTTTTAGTATAAAAAAAACCGTTCCATGTGATTTTAAAAAAACACTTACACATCTAGATAGAATAGTACTCTGCCCTATTTGAGTGAACAGTCTCAAACTATGAAGTACATGATATTTAATGCCCTAAGTTGAGTAAATTTAGTTTAGCGGTTCCTGGTATTATACAAAACACTAAATACATACAAACAAAATATAATATCTTATTTTTCAATGCAAGTCTTGTGGGGAATAAACAGAACTTTGATTCTGGTAACACTGCAGAAAATGTAATTTTCCAGTAAGTCTGTCTTTAAGTTATTCATGTGCAACAGTTTATTAATGACTGCTTACATGTACTGATCTTTCATCGAGTGAACACCATTAACTGACAAAACTTAGTAAACCTTAAAAACACAGCTTCCGTCCTATATAAAATATATAGACTACTTACTGTTTGAAGTACTCAGTTTGCTCTGATGTCACTGTAATTCACTTTTCCCCATATTCCTGCTTTAGTATTTATAAACGGATAATTTAACGTGGCTTTAAAAAAAAAAGACAAAGAATTTCAAATGTACATCCAATTTAAATTTGCTATTTAAAAGGTTTCCTTGTTCTATGAAGCTGCTTCTGCCATTAGTAGAGAAAATGAAGTTTCTGTAATGGAGGCAGGCTTTTTAAGTAGTGACGTGACTTCCACCATGCCAGCTCCAGTCCGTGGAAGATTAGCGTTTACAATGTGTCGTTGTAAGTGCTTAATCCAGTCTTCCTGAACAGACAATGGTCCACGAAAGACTAGGCCACAAAACCTATAGAAGAAGTTGATAACAGTTCTCTTAACATGACCAATTCCCTTTATTTAAAACCAAGTCACATAAAATCCATACACATAAGAGGTAGAGTTTACCATAGCCTGGAGATGCTACCATATACTGGAGCACTTGACAACAGTTTTTAAATACATACAAAGTCAAAATGATTTAATACAATATAAAACTGCCAATTCATAGGTTTAACAGCTATATTACCTCTAGTAATATTTGTAGAGGTGGGAACATTACTATTAAATTAAATTAATTAAAAGGTCTTAATGCCTATACATCTCAATACGTTTAAAACAACTATAATTCCAAAATGTACCACTGTTTTCAAAAGACCTTTCCCCAATTCAGAACTCCTTAAACTGCATGAGGATGAGTATAGAAGGAGGTGGGAATGAGTTTGTATAGCTATACTTAGTTAGAAGTATGAGTGGAGAGAAAACGCATTCCCAAGAAGCAGAAACTCAAGACAATTAAGGAAAAAAAAAAATCAAACCAAATTAAACCCAACAAAGCAAATAAATACCACAACAAAAAAAAAGCTACTTTCATAAATCAACAGTATCACTGAGACTCTGAGATAAATATAAAAAATTTATTCATCAGTTGTTGAAATATAGTGTATTATGAGAAATACAGTGTATTATTAAGCCTGTCTCCAAAAGTTCATTTAGAACTTGTTGAGAATGCACCTTCTGCCACAAATTAAAAATCCCAAGTCAGCTAATATGTCTCAAAGCAAGTCTGAAGAAACTGGGCAGACTTGGCAAAATAGGCATATACCTGCATCGGAGAATGTAAACCTCGTCAGCACCATGAGGTAACGTTAGCATTTTCTTCTTACTTCCAGATCTTGACCTTGATTTCTTTTGCTTACAATCTAAGGCTAAAAAAGGGAAGAGAAAGACTTAACGTTTCTTATATATTCCAAAACATAAATACATACTTCTAGAGAGGTCAAGACCATCTAAATCAAGTTAGAAAAAGTCTACATTCTTTTGTGTACCCTGAAGCATGCACTAACTTGCAGTGGGGTCTTTAATTACAGTGATATTACCTGCATACATTCTTCTTGTACTACTTTTTCAAATAATGCTTTATCATACCAAACTAGAACTGAGAAAATGTAACTAAGCTTAAAATTACTGAATTGGTCAATTATTACAATAGTAATCTTTCTTCTTATGGCCATAAGTCCATTATTTTAATATCTCATTAATCTTCCTTATTTCCAGGAAAATTATAATCTTTTACTTAATTAAGATCATGATATTAAATTTCCATTTGATTACTATTCCATTAAGTAGGTCTCACATGCTTTGAAAACCTAGTAAAAGATCATCACCAACAAATAAAAAGCTCAATGAGAAATCAATTTTAGGGCAAATACACTTTGAATTCTATTAATAGCAAATAGCTCTTAAAATTATATGCTGGCCCTATACATGAAAGGGCAAAAAAAGCTCAACTCTCAAATTTTAACTCAACCTGTACTGTATGTAACAATAATATATGTTTAATTTTACTAAGAAATATAAATCCAGATTATCTCACAAAAGTTTACAAATGGACCAGAAATGTAATGCTAACTATTCTTCACATTTTTTTTCAATTTACATTATCTCCTATCTTTATTTTTAAAACGTGACTAAAATGGGAAAAAAGATTTTTATATTAAAGTCGATCAAAATTGTAGTGCTGTTTTAAAAATTTTTCAATTACTTGACTTCTCCTTCAATCACTTATTCTATAAAATCTAACTTAATAAGGGGAAAAAAGGTATTTTTTATAGGGGGAATAGACAGAACGTAACGTTTTATGGTCTTTGAATACAACTACACCATTCCTTTGGACAAAGGGATGACAGTATTCCAGGGTGCTGCTGGTCAATTAGCAGGAAGAGAAGGTAAGAGTTATCTCTAGGGATCCAAGGGGAAGGGAAACAAATGTAACAGAAGAGTTACACAAATGGCTTTTCTTCTGTTAACCTGCCATGTGAAATCCCCTGGAAAAATTCTAGGTAAGAAAGAATAGGAACTGGCTGTCCAATGACTCTGTGAAATGAGTTGTTCAAAGTCCAGATTCCAAAAGAATAGATGCTACTATTACAAAACCAGTAAACACAGTTCCTTACAGTCAAGTAGCAATGCTAACAGAAATGTCATATAGAAAATTAAAATCCACGAGAAGCCTAGACAAATCTCATTCAAGCCACTGGTTTCTGCTTCTTGTCACCTGCCTTTTAAAAAGTAAAATCCTGCTTGGGCCCAGAGTCTTCCTTTGCTTATGCTCAGAAGAAGAATCTAGTAAGTAAAGAACTGTAGGAAATCAAGTTAAGTATTAAAGAATGGCTAATTCAAAGCTAAACAACCAAAATCTGGAATAGAAAAATCTCATTAGTTTTCTCAGTCAAGAGCCTGGCACATAGTAGAAACTCAACAAATACTCAAAGGAAAACCCAATAATTGAACCTTTGACATTTAGACAGCATATGAATGGAAATTTTTTCTACTATGCCATACAGATAGCATCCGGTAGCACACCTCTGCATCATTTGTTTAAATGAATATGTTGCTAGCAGTCATATTCTTCATTGATCAGTCTAGCTTATATGTTGAAACTAACTTCTTCACAACCAGCAGAAAGAGTGAGGTATCAAGTGCTTTGCAAGTAGCACCTTTTTCCCCCTAGTTGCATTGGTGAACAATCTGAATTTAAATGGATTTTAAAGCAATTCATACACTAGACCGAAGTAAAGAGTTTAGGGAACTCAAAGGGCTAAGTGTTACTAGATGTCAGCTTTTCTTTCCCTATCTATAAGGTAAACCACACACAATCCCTGTCTTTGTTATGTGCAACAGAGTAAGCATTTGGTTTATCATGAGATTATAGGTAGAATCTTACTTTGATGAGCTTGCTGGTTGTCAAAATTGCCACACTGTATTCAAATTCCTTTTAAAATGTAAATAAATTACTGTAGGATACAAACAGAATGCATTATAACAATCCTTTAAAAATTTGTTCACAGAATGCTAACGTTAAGGGTGTAAAGCAAATTGAGGGATAAGGGCAGAGGGTGATAGGCAAGTATGCAATACAATGTTTTATTATATATTTAGATGCTGTGGTTCTTTAAAAATGGAACTGGACATGTTTGCTTTGAGGTGTATAAAGAATTTTGACTTTAATACAGGAAAAATAATTTTTCTGACTTTTGATGTTATGTGGACTCTAGAAACTGAGGTTCAGGCTATTTTATGAATGATCAGATCTAAATTTTAAATGAAAATGCCATAGTTTTTATGGTAATTAATATTTAAAGGAATTATGACTTCAGAAAGGACAACTCTCCCAGCATATGACACAATCTCCATTACCCAGTGTCCCAAGTAAGTTCAGAGAACACATGCACTGAGCATCCCTTGGAAAACTTGTCCATAAAGTAAGTATATTAAAAAACCTAGGGCCTTTGGTAATTATACCTAAATACCTTGGTGTCTTAATATCTCCATGATCACTTTTACATAATTCTTGTTTTTTAAAAAATTTATATTTGAGAGGGAGACAGCGCAAGTGGGAGAGGGGCAGAGAGAGAGGGAGACACAGAATCCAAAGCAGGCTCCAGGCTCTGAGTTGTCAGCACAGAGCTGGACGCAAGGCTCGAACTCACAAACCATGAGATCATGACCTGAGCCAAAATCAGACGCTTAACCGAATGAGCCACCCAGGTGCCCCTCCATGATCACTTTTAAATTTCTTATCCCTTTAAATGTCACTTATTTATCTTAGATGATAAAACATGAATACATTTTACAGGAATAGTTTTTTCTAATACCAACATCCAAAATCACACCTGCATTACAGCCCAAACATTTTAGAAAAATCTGCAAAAAAAAAAAAAAAAAATGAGTATTTAACATATTAATACGCACACAAAAGGGACACCCATATGGTATTCTCTACATGAAAAAGATGATTTACACAAAATGTTCCACTAAATGAAATAGATGATGTACAAACATATCTATTACACAAATGTTCTCATTCAACAGTTTTTATTATATCTAGAGGGAAAAGCAGTTTTATTCTGGACTGTACCAGGAGTCACTAGAACATTAAAACACAACACTAACACATTCAGTTTTAGTATAATGGGGCTTATCAATATTTGTGATAAATAGTCAAAAGTTTAACAAAGTTATTTACATTAATAATCTGCCAAATATATAAATTTACACAAAGTTTTTCTTTGTAATAGGATTTAAAATTTTTTTAATGTTTATTTATTATTGAGAGACAGAGAGAGACAGAGTATGAGCATGGGAGGGGCAGAGAGAGGGGAGACACAGAATCTGAAGCAGGCTCCAGGCTCTGAACTGTCTGCACAGAGCCCGACATGGGGCTCGAACCCACAAACCATGAGATTATAACCTGAGCCAAAGTCAGACGCTCAACCGACTGAGCCACCCAGGCACCCCTGTAATAGGATTTTATGTGTGCACTTATTTGTTAGTGTCAAAAAATAAAAACACAAACACTTTTATCTCTTCCAAAGTATTTTAAATCTAACATTGTTTCTGTACTTGAAATGTATTTACACAAAATACTACATTAGTTTTAGAAATTCTTAATTTTCTTCTCTTGAGTATAACTGCATCTTCAGAAAGGAACAAATTCAGTCATTCAAACCTTCCTAAGGTTCCTATTCAGGGTGGTAAAAAATGTTTAAGTGATTGATTTTAACCAGAAAACTGTTAAAAACACCTTTGCAGTTATCTGATTTATAAAGGATCTAATTTGCTACTGGGAGTATTTAACTTACTTGTAAAGAGAGTGAATTATACTGTAAGGCCATATACAAAGTTTTAGAATATACCTTTCAGTATATAACAGAACAGCTGTTTGATCAAATAGGAATGAAAGAGAAATACAATAGATTTATTAACCCTCAAAAAGAACACCATACTGCTATGCTACAAAATATAACAACAACAGCAACAACAGCAACAACAACAACAACAACAGTGTGTCTAAAGCACTAAACCAGATCAGTGAGAAACAAATTAATAAATAACACAAGAGATACAAATTCAAGTTTGTTTTTTTGAGCATTATTTAGTTTTATACCCAGAAGAAAAAGAATTTACTTTAGGCTCTAACATTAAGGCTCTAACATTATTAAGTAAGTACTTTTGCCCTTTCCACCTTACTGCCCATTAAATCCAATTGTTTCAATGAATTTCATGTTCTTTTTAGTTCACTACACAAATGATCTCAAAAAATGAGGATTTATTTCTTAGAAACATCTGAAGTTCAGTGTGGTAAAGGAGCACATTATAACTAAACTAAATTAACATTCACCTCCAAAATATTTTCATTTGCAATCATCCTCCCCTGCCCGTTTATTTAAAAGTCCCATTTCATCAGTTTTGCTCCTAACTGGTTGTTGGTATCTCTGGGGTAAAGTGAAACTTAATATAATGGCCAGGTTATACCTATCCAAAATAAGAGGTATGGTATAGCCCTACTAGAGGGAAGAAAAATTTCTTCTCCATCTAGTTGGTCTGTATAAGATGGGTAGGCAATAGCAGCTATGAGCTCATTCAGGAAGACAGGAGGGATAAAAAAAGACATGAGTAGGTTAAATCATCATTCTACCACCATTAACACACTGGTAGTGGAGGAGGTAGGTAATGGCAGTGGAGAGGTGGGAGGAGAATGCGTATGCCTGTCCCAAGGGATACACAAGTGTGAGCTGATAAACTCAATGCTAGTTGCCGTCATTAATCTTTCACAGTTCGTAAGTCCCAAGCACATAACAGACTGTGCAAAGAACATTTTCTTTCCCTCAGTCCCAACTGAAAAAGGAACATGGCATTTTGGGGGGGAAGAATCAGGGAAGAAACCTGTTACCTTGGATAAAGTAGGGATGGGGGATAGAGAGAGCCAAATTCTTATTTCTTCAGTGTACACTCTTATCTTTGCATAAAGTACCTACAAAACAGCCTTCATGGGTATATGACTTGAGCCGTCACAAAGCAACCCACACTCAGTTTAACGCTCTTGTCGTACACAGTCTTAAAATTCTTAATTTTTTAACACAAGGCGCTACATCTGCATTTTGCACGGGACCCTACAAATTGTGTAACCAGTTCTAGGTCCTGAGTACCTACCACTCTAAATGAGAAAGGCAGCCCTCAGCTCCACTTCTTAATCTCTTGGCTCATAAAAAAAAAAAAAAAAGCTATTAAGAGAAGAATTGTTAAATCTTACTCTCTACAACCCATTAAAATGGAAAAGGACTTCCCTACTCCCAATACCAATTTTTTTGTTTTTAGGTATACTGCCATCATCAAACCAATCATTATTCCCAAGATACATATAAAGCAGTTTAAGTGGTTTATTTGTATGAAAAGCAATGTTCCCCTTCTAATCAGAATTAAGCATATAGATAAGATATACAATTAGCAACCTCTTAAGTGTATTTTCACCATTATCTTCTCCTGACATTTTCCCTCCAAAATTGGATATTTTTTCAGTACTCTAAATTACTTTCACCAATTTTTAGAGTTTCCATTCTCAATGACTAAAAACAGTAACTAACATAGAATCACAGAACAATCATAGCAAAGTTAATTAGATCCTGCATGATTTAACATTTTGCCTAGAAGAGGATGGAATGCAAAAATACTTGAAAAGCAGATTTCCTTTGTTTTAAGTATGAGGTTTATTGCTTAAAGTATTAGTCTAGAAAAGGCAGGTACCTTGAGTCTGCCCTACAAATTAAGAGTTATATTAAGGGCAGCAATAGCCAGGCATCTATGTTTGGCCCAGAGAATGAGTTCAAGCAAATGAAGACAGCCTTTATTTAAACTTGGGTCTACTTGGAAGAAAAAAAGTATATTCAACTTGTAGAAGTCTCTGCTATTTCAAAGTAGAGGGGATATTAGTAAAAGAATATTTTGAGTACTATGTCCCTAAAACATAAAGGGAAAAGCTATACCTAAGTATGATACTTTATCACAGATTTCTATAAATAGAGAAACTGGAGGCATACAAGTTTTTCTAGCTTGTCAAAAGTTACACACTAACAATACTCTGGCTACGAGTAGCTTACTAGTCAGTTAGGAGTTAAAGATAGCAAATTTATTATTTCTCTGTGGCAACAGGTAAAGAAAAAAACATTTAAAATTCCTCCTTAACGTGGGTTGAACTTGCATGCTGTTTTACTAAAGCAAAATAGGCACTTACCAATACTGACCACTTTCCTAAGACTAAGACACACCTGAAATTGGAATAGACATTAAAATACATAACTAATCTGCTATAAATCACTTTTGTTTAGAATTATTTGAATATAATCACACTCCCTGACATCTGAAAGTCTCAGTATTTCCAAAATATCATTTCATATTTAGTAGGAGTAATTAACTGCTTCTGACTATAAAGTAAATTAGGTAAGGAATCTACCTTACTTTAATATTGCCATTAAATTATTTTCAACATAATCATGTTCAACTTACATAGGGCGCACAATAATTATAATGGTAAATCTAAAGGTCACAAACGCACAAACCCCAACAGATCTCTGATTCAGTTTTCTTATAATTTTCACATGTTTACACATTCCAGCCAAAATCCAAACTAAAATCAAACATGGTGCTGACCAGTTATCCTCTACTTTGAGTTAACTTCCAGCTAAGGCCACAATTAAACAGACGCTCTAAACACTGCAGAGCAAGAATTAACCTTATCCCTTACATCCCAGACACAACAAAGAAATAGTGAGACCTATTTTTTCCAGTTCTTAGACACATGAGTGACCAGCAGAGTCTCCACAAGTCATCCTCTCACCTTAACCTCCCAAAGAGAGAGTCTGTGTATTGTTTTACTATTTCTATAAAGCCATTTAATGCTGATTACCTACATTCAGCTCTGCCTAGAACATGCCCTGTTACTCTAAGGTCTAACTATATCTTAACCCAGATTATAAACAGCATTAAAAAATTCATGTTAGAATGGAAATCATAACGAACACAAAAGATTATAACAAAGTTATGACATAAAGATATTAGACATGTTAAAAAATCCCAAAACATAACAGTCCAGGTTAGTTCAATTGTTAAAAAGATCAAAACAAGATATAAAAAGCAAAACTCAGAAAATTAGTAACAGCACCAATAGGAATGGTAGGGGACTCGTTAGGATTTTTATGAAAAACAAGTGGCTGGTCAAAAAAGATTATCAATCAAAGAGAATCCCTAAAATTTATAACTAATGACATCTAAAGAGGGCATCGTAAAATGTAAATATTTTGTGCTACAAGGGTACAACATTCTTCGGGGTTCCATTTTCCTAACCACAAACTTAACCGATTCAGTACGTGTGGTTATTTGCTTTATTACAGTGGATAGCTGGATGATTAGGTGTTGCTGGGTAAGTAATGAAGCCTAACCTTTTAGGAAACCCCACCGCAGCAGATTCATTAGCTGTTTTAGTACAACCATCCTCCTAGTAACAAGATTTAAAACCTAAGCCATTTCTGTCTCTGTCCTCTTCTTCTACTTCTAATTAATCTGCCAAGTTCTGCTTACTTTACTTCCATAGTATTATCTGTGCATCTATTATCTTTCCTTTACATTCCTATTGTCATTGTCCTGGTTCAAGACTCCTAAAATGACCTCACTTATAATTTCTCCACCTCCCCACCAAATCCTTTAACGTTTCTCAAATTCTTAAAAACAAAAACAAAAACAAAAACAAAAACAAAAACAAAAAAATCCTCCCTTGTTCCTCACTACAAAGCTAATTCCATCACCATAAGATTGGCATTCCATGTCCTTTACCTGTTCACCTCTACTCCTGTTATCTCCTACTTCCTAAGTATTTGCAATAAACTTCCACACTGTTCCAAGCTGCTCCCTCCTATAGGTATGCTCCTTCCCTTCCCCTAACCCCATTTCCATTTCAATTAGCTATCCTCAGGGTCCAAATCAAATGTGACTTCCTAAAACCTTGCTGAGTCTTGGTCTAGCCAAAAGTACCAATGGCACTTTCGATTTGCCTTGTACTAAAGTTATGTATTATGTGGTTCTACTCTAAGATGCAATTTATCTCTGCAGTACTTACCACAATGCATAAACCACAGCATGAGCTAAAAGAACTGCTTGTTGAATTACTGAATCAATCAATTTTTCGTATTGTGGGCAAATGGCCAATCAATTTTTTCGTATTGTGGGCAAATAGCCCATTTCTTGCTGGCATAATAAAACACTTAGTATCCATAAGGATGACACTTATGTACTCAAATGGTTAAATTATACTCAGTCTACAGTTTCACAAGGCAGAAATAAGAACAACATTTTAGAAACATAACCATCAAAATGGTTAGGGTAAAATCAAGTTTGATACTAGTCTTCAATTACCTGGAAAATTTACTCAACTTGAACAATTTACTACTGTGCTAATCCCAAATAACGATACATTACTGTGCACATAAATATGTACAGATATAGACTTATAATGAAGAATGGTACTACAGAGATAAGTTATAACCAAGAAAACACAGAAACCCATCTATCTGACCACATTATTCCCTTATTTAAAAAAATTCTTCAATGATTTCCTAAATTTTTTAGCAAGCATCCAAAAGTATCAACCTTACCTTTCTGACATTACCATCTTCCCAAACACCCGCAACTGAATCTTTCAGTACCTCTTGAACTCGAAATTTCATCCCTTCGTGCCTGAACTACATTCTTTTCTCTACCGAGAACGTTCCACTTTGTCTCTTCTTCCTAAAACTACCCATCCTTCAAGCTCAGGGTCTAGCTGAAACCTTATAAAGTTTTTCCACCATAATAGTACCTTTGTACCTATCCCACAGGATCCTAAGTATGTTTATGCAGCTGAAGCGCAGTCTTTACAGCCTCTAGCACCGTCCTGGTATGATAAAAGAACTAAAAATTTTGTTGAATGAATGAAAATTTTCTTTGACTACTAGGTTTTACTTTCTCTCACTTCAAACATAATGACAAGAAACATATGTGCATGAACTATTCTCATTTTTTCCCTTTTCCTTCTTTTTGAGGCTTTATTTAGTAACGAGACAAATTATAATGGCAGCAGGAAAAAAGGATGCAACTTAATTCCCAGCTCCCCTCAAAAGAAGGTCTAGACTAAAATAAACACCTTTATCTCCTACAGCACTTAATACTTTATTTCCATTGACTTGTATACTATCTCGCATAGGTCTCTAACTTTGATAGTTTTGTATGTGTTGCAATAATGCTTTCCCCTAAGCTCTTTGATGACAGGGACATGTTTCATGCTTCCCAGGTATCTTCCAGATAGCCTACTCTGGAGTAATTATCAAGGTATTTGCTTTAACTAGAAGCTAGTTTGCTCCTTTAAAGTTTAATCATAATAAGAAGATACAAATGTTCTCTTTGTACTCTTTCAGGCTGAATGAATCACTATAAGAGCATGCAATTTCCTCAAGATGCAACATTACAAAAATGTTTTAAAAGACACTGCAGAGACACTCATGAAAAGACAAGTAATTTAATGCATCTTGAGAAGCTTTCACAATACTATTTTTTTCTTTCCACCGCAGGAGAAAAGTGTTCCTATAGCACATTCCACAATATAAGAATTACTTTTCTGGTGGCTTATACACCCGCTCAGCACCTGGCACTGTGTTACACATTCATTAGCACTTGTTGTTGCAGGCCTCTGTGGCCAATTAGATCATTAAAGCTGAAAACAGGCAAAAGATCCTATTAAGTAACATGCAATCTACTATTCTATTTAAAAGTGGGTGGTATGAAAAATAAAACACTGACTTTACTAAAAAAAGAATGTAGACATATTGCACTGGTAGTATTGACTGAAAGACTCTAGTGCGAAGTTTTTAAGTTCTCTTTTTCTCACTGGAAAAGTTATGCATTAATTATGATGGTGGTGAGTCTGTTGGTGTAGAATAGTAATAATCCTGCTTTACTTCTAAAATGCTTCACGGAAGTGTTCTGAAGATAATGAAATGAAACCCCTTCCCCAAATATATTTGCATATAAAAATGTTTTTCTTGCATTACTTTTTTAAATAACTAGGAATCTCTAATTTACTTTAAATATTACAGGTCAGCATTTTATTTAAAAAATATGATCTACCGATAAACACCTGAATACAATGAGTAAAATAATTTTACATGCTGCCACAGAAGTAGTATTATGATTTCTAACATGTTACTATTGTTGATTCTGGTCAATACCAGTCCCTAAGCAAAAGAGTCACTTGAGAGGAGTGTTTCCAATCTGTGGGAAGTAACTTCTTGGTAAGTAGTAAATCAATTTACTGGGTCATGACCAGCATTATTTTTAATGAAAAAGAATAAAATAGAAATTATTAGAGTACATCACAATCACTTCAGGTGAGTAATGAGTGAGACCAAGTGAGTATGTGTATTAAGGTGCATTTGTATTACAGGGTCAAGATGTAAAATGGAATTCCAATAAAAATGCTGAACACCACTGTTATTCTTTCTGCTTTTTAAGAGATAACATGGCTCTGCACCACTGTGCACCATTGTGCAAACATGCTTTCCTCTTAACTGATACATTTCCTTTCACAACAACCTACTCGGACTTTAATTATTTCCCCTTTCTTCACCTGTTGGAATTCACTTGCTTTGACCTCAAAATATTTTTCTTTTTTGGTTCCTAACTGCAGATTAAGTTGATAGAATATACTCTGCCCTAAATAATTTTAAATATTTTAGAAATTTTAATAACCAAGGTACCATGTAACTTATCGTCCAATCCAGGACACCTATGAAAGAGGCACTTGTCTATTACTCGGCCGCTACAAAAGGGCTAACCCAGTCAGTACAGTTGCTCTATTAATAACTTAGTGATACTGTGTTTTTAATACTGCCAGTATAAAAAGGGCATCACTTAATTTAAATATTATTAAACACAAAAAAGTCAATAGTAAAATTAGAAGTCCAAAAGCATTTAATACGAACTACATGAAATTTCTGATTTTTAATGAAAATTATGCAATGTTCTTATTATTAGACTATATAAAGAATTACCCAGGAGAAAGTCTGTATGACCACATAAAAAGTTAACCTAAAGAGAATAAAGCTTGAAAAAGAAGTCTACCAATAGTGCAGTCTATGTTAACTGTAATAAATTCTTAATAGGTATGCCTTAAAAAATAATAAGTATGCCCTGAATTTACAATACAGAATATAAAGTAAACCCTTTGGCACTAGCCTCTTTAGACAAAAATTCATTTTAAAAAAGGTAAAAAAAAAAAGTTTCAAAAATGAGCATCTACCATGGAAGGCACATGGAAATTATTAAACAATTATTGGAACCTGCCCAATGGATGACAAACTGGGTCAGTTCTGGGCAAAATTTTAATCTGTGAAGTTTATTCTTTTTTGTCAACTGAACTCTGTCCCAGGTATGGCTACCCTTCTATGTCTTTAATCCCAAGCTTTCCTACTTTATTATTCATCATTTCCTTTTACTAAAGTTAGGAAGCATGTTGTTTATTTATTTATTTAATTTATTTAATTAATTAATTTATTTAATTTATGTTTGTGACCATATACATTAGTTTTGGTGTTACACAGTTCTGGCATATTAAGCATTTTCTAACTCTTAGGGCTTAGATTTCTTAGATTTCCTGATTCCCAGTTCTGTCTGCTTCATTTTTATTTTGTCATCTCCCCTTTCTCAGCTTTCTGCTAGAGGAAGCGTCCACAGATGATAACCTTTAGGGGATATACCTCAATACAGAAACATATATATAGAAAACTTTTTATCTGTGGATGAAATAAGTGCATGTTTCTGGGATGGGGTCCACAGCTTTCATAAGACAGCTATTTGGGGAAGTAGAGGAGCATTCTTTTGGGTCTATTCAGGCTAGCTAGAATATTTCTCTCCCTCCAAAGACCACTAGTTCCCACAGAAGAGGCCAGGAGCCGATGTCTTCTAAGGAAGCTTTGGGGTTTATTTGGGGTTTATCATAACCAAGCCGGCCTTTAGCATACTGCAGGGATACCTAAGCTTTTTCTTCAAGAGTAGGCCACATAAATAAAATCCACATGAATGAAGACTACTTGAATTAAGAACATGGGTACCAGACATTCTTATGGAGGCTTTAGTCCTACCTATTTTCCTTTTACATTGCTTCAGTCTTGTGATATACTTAGATTAAGGTAAAGATTTTTTCAAATGATTCTGTACTTTTTTCATGAAAACAACATCTACCTACTTTTGAGAAATAATGCTTGTTACTCATATGAACTGATGAATCTCTTACAATAACCTGGTGGAACCCTCCAGAAACTACAGGTTGGGACCACTGACTTACACCACTGCAACTGATATGGAGGAAGAAGACAGGCATGTGGACTTTATAAATATAATACAGAATGCTTCATTTGGAAAACAAAAAATAAGAAAGCTTATTAAAAAAAACTTTGTAGTTGGCATGAGCAAGCAGCAAAGACATCTTCTGTGTAGCTCTACTGGTCAAGAAGCTTTCAAAAACGCGGGGGGATGTTTCAGAATTTCTAAGAAAAGGTGCATGAGTTTTTTATTTTTGTTAAAAGTGGTTATGTGCTGTGGAAAATACCACCCCTAAGACTTTCTTCAGCTTTTCATTTCCCTTCTCTTTGCCTTAGGACTGCCAAACACACACCTTTTATTTTCTAACTCTTCTGACATTTTGGTTAGTATTTAATGATATTTAAAAAGTAATGTTCTCTTTTTTTCTTGATGACCAAAGAAATCTATCGCCATTCATCCTATATTAACTTTTTCTTTAATAATGAAATTGTTTAGACAATAAAGTGTTCATTAGAATGCACCCCTGGTCAGTGGAGGGCTACAATCAGTTAATTTAAAAAGAATTAATCCTATGTTTTAAAAGATTTTCAGACGAAATAAAAGCATTTTTTTAATGGCCTACAAAACCTGTACTGGAGAGATGCGCCTCACTGAATATTTGCAATTATCTGTCTGAATTGTCAGACAAATATTTTTTAAAGTCCTCGAAAATCTAATCCAGGCCTGTTTCTTGGGTCCTTGCTCTTTGTAAGACTCATTTATTCAGTCTTCACCAGAATGCTCCCCACTTTAAACCTAACCTCTTTTAGGATTTTCAACGGCTTTTGTTCTGTATGTGGCAGACCATCGTGATTAAAAACAAAAGTCTAGGATAAGAAATCCTTGATTTTTCCACTCTGCTATTAATAACTACATAAATCTGGGTAACTTCACCTTAAGTCTTGACTTGTCTAAGACCTAGTGTTCTGTAAAACTGAGAGAATTATTGCACTTACAACTCATATGGCGGTGTGAAGGTTAAATGTTATGCAATTCGGCTGCACAGCACAGAGCCTGACACATAGTAAGTGTACAGTGAAAGTCAGTGACTGTGGTAGCAATAATTATGAAGTTCTGTTTCTACAGTCTTTTATTTTCACTGCCTCCCTGCCTCTAATGTCTGCAATCCCCTTTCAAGCCTGATGAAGGTAGCAGTAATATTATAAAAACTAAAACCTCACCGTAGGAGGTTACTAATCCAGTAAAGTAAAACTCACTTTATTCTTCTTTTAATGCAGTCAACAGTCATCCCTGGTCATTTGTATATCAAGTCAAAGGATAAAGCAAAGAAGCAGAAGAAAGACATTAGTATGAATACAAGTGTTTCTTTGGTAGCAAGAACATATTGGATGTAAGCCAAGGGAAGACATGAGGAAGAACAAAAAAGTTGGGAAAACAGCAACTAGAAGGAAGCAGAAGGCAGTGATCTAAAAGAGCAAGAGAAATAAAAAGACTGGAAGGAGAGTTTTAGGCAAAAGGATTTATGTAGATATATTTAGAAAAGAGTATATTTTAAGACATGAGAGAAATGGGATTTGCTAAAGCAGGGTAGCTTGAAAGGCTACAAATGAAAAGAGCAAGGCGTTTTGTAGGGTAAGAAGCAGTATTACATATGAGTAAGCTAATACAATTTTTCACAGGCTGGCAATATGAAGAGTATCTGCAAGGCTGGGCTAACCAACCAAAAATAACACAGAAATGTGCATGTTGAGATTTATGTGTTGGCTGTATTTATTAATCCTAAACATAGTTTAGGAGTATTAAAAGAAAAATCTATTCAGTTGTCAACATGGGCCATTTTTAAGGCTTATCCCTTTAAAGATGTGATCTACAGACTAATGAAAACTCCTTAGTTTTAAGGTACATATTTGAAATTTCACAGTAATTTTCTTTCCTAATAAAGCATTTCATTAGGCTAGAACTACAATCCTTTTTAGTAAAGAGAGGTTGCCTTACTGGAATCTACTCACAAAAATAAATTTAAAAATCAAAAAATAGTGTAATTTAAAAATCAATGGGAATTAGGCAGACTCAAAAGTCCCACACTTCTATTGGATTATTTATTTATTTTTCCCAAATCAAGTCAATAGAAGCCAAATGAAAAAGAAGAACTTGCTTAAAATGATATCTAACAGTTTACAAGTTGCTGAAATTTAATGTATATTCAGACTCAACTGTGCTTACCAAAGAAAGCTATAAATATCATCTGAATTAGCACCAGTCTGGTGGGGAAAAAAGTGTACTGAATCAAGCAGACTTGCTGTGTTATCTGTTCAAACATACCTGTACCAGTCAAAAGTCCAGCACTCTTCTTTCGTGCATAAGCGCGTAAGTGGTTGGACAGGCTAACAGCACTTGTAAACGTCGTATTGCAATGCACACATGTTCTAAGCTTCACAGGCATACCTATCATTCAAAAGAAAACTATAATCCAGTTCTCACTTCAAAAAGTGAAATTTTCTTAGCTAAAAGCGTGAAGAAAAGTACCACAATAAAGATGGTTTAAAAAACGTTCATTGAATTAGCTTAACTTAAAATAAGGAGCGGGGGTGGGGGGTGGTTAAGTTAAATGTTATTAGTTTGTAGTTAGTATTTAGAGCCAACCCATGCTCTTTGGAAAGGTGGAAGAGGAGTGCCTTGAACCTCTAAGCTCCTCTGGATTTAACACCTATTATCACTTTCTTGCAGATTTCTGTGTTACGCAGATCATTTCCTAAACCTAAAATACAATCCTGTGATTTGAAGAGCACTGTTCAGTTGAGAAGTTTCAAAGCTTGCAACTTACCAATACAAAGAATTAAAAAGTCTAGTTGACAAAGTGGTAATTAAAGTGTTTTACCCACAAAACCGTAAAAGGCTCAATACTAAATTAGGCTTTCTGATGAAGGCTGGGAGAAAAGGTGGTAAAACACACCACTGAGCAGCTGTTAGACACAACATTTTATTCAGGGCATTTTATGTTCATTACTCTGAATGCGCAATCAATAATGAAAGTTAATGATTTGAAGTTTTTTGCTAAAATCTTTGTGCTAAATAAATGATCAACAAGCTAACATCTTAATCATCACAGGAAAGAAAACATGTTGAAAACAATAAGAAACTCCTAACTTCTAAGACAATTCTCACTCCCCCAACTCGTTTCAGTTGGTTTCTTCAACATGAGCTATGATAGCCACAAATACGGTTTCCATCTCTCAAGTGTACTACACCTCAGTCAACACAGCTGACACACCTTTCTTACATTTTCTTCTTGTGAAAAATGTTCAAAATTTGATTTTGAAAGACTCTCTTCGTACAAAAGAACCGTATTAACCAGAAATTCATACAGGACCATTTTTCAGACCACTTACAACACAAGGTAATCTTTCCTTAAATCAAAACTGCAAACAAATATCTGGGCTGTCCCAAGTAAACAAATCAACATTATAGTAATTGTATTCATTATTAACCCACTGACCAGTTACTTTTACCTCAGACACGTTCAACTCAGGGCTAAAATTACGAGACCACAAAGTTAATCAATCATCGACATTCTTAACCTCCAAAAGAAACCGACAAAGACACTTAAAATTTTTCTAATCTAAAAGTATAAACCAGACTTAGCAATAACAAATATAGTTAGGCTATTTTATCTGCTACATCATTTGCCAATACAAACTGTTCTTTTGAAAAGGAAAAACTATTGGTGCACAAGCACTAACCTCAAGATCTGTTCTGTTCCATTAGACCACCGCTGCAAAACCCCAAACAAATATTTTATACTCACAACAGTTCTCCAAAACCGAACTATCCCACAATACAACGAGGAACTGGAGAAGGAGAAGTTTCTTTGGGTTAATCACAACACACAACAGACACCAATCCATTTTTGTTTGTTTGTTTGACCTAAGCAGAAGGAAAACCAATAGCTAAATCTTGAAACCATTATCATCTTGGAGCACTGGCAAATAGAGAACAGGTTTGCCATTCCAGTAATGCTATGCTTCTGAACAACGTCAACCTCCCATCCATAGGACCATTCCCCAGCCATAGCAGATTTTATTTTTACAGATCAGCTTTTTTTTTTTTGTTTTTTGTTTTTTGTTCTCACCTTACATTCTGACCAAGAAATGAGGCACAGAGAATTCAGTGCTGATGAGCATCAACTGATGATTTATATAGAAATGACAGTATAACCAATCTCTGCTCTGCAAAAAAAGCAGCTTAAGTAAAAACATTCTAAGAAGTATTTCCTACAAATATTCCATAAAAGTAAGCATAATTAAACTGTTTAAATTATACACAATAGTCATAAACATCCTCTTACCTGAGTGCATAGTCAAGTCCATTCTTTGTGGCTGATACATCAACGGACTGTCTTCACTTAATGGAAGAACACACTTCTGAACAAATCTCTTTCTTGCAGTTTGATTATGAATTTTTTGAGGAGAAATAGCAGAATTCCTTTCTTCTCCCATCCTTTTATTTTTAAGCAGTTCTATCAGTGTAAGAGACTGATTCTTTTTTCCACTGGGCAGTTCTGGTTTTGTTTCATCATATTCATTTAAGAAACTCAGCCCTTCCTCTTCTGATGCAGACACTGATAAAGCTTCAGTCTTTAGGCCATTACGGTATGCTTCAAGAGGTATAACATTTTGAGATAGAAAGTCATCACTTGATGCAAGTTTTTGAGCTACAAATGGTCTGGGAATAATACGACGACTGTTCAATGCTTTTAAGATTTTTTCATATTTTTCTTCATTTTGCATCATTTCATTCAAAACACAGATTGGAGATTTATGAGCATCCCATTTGGTCTTTCCAAGTCTTTTCAGATGGCCTCTAACATGATTCGATAATCCAATTTTAGTATCAAACCAACCACCACAGAGCTGACAAGTGTGTTCAGAAGTGGTTTCAGACTTCTCTATAGCTAAAAAAAAATTTTTTAAGAGTAACATCAGAATTTTTTGTAAAGTGATCATCTTAAAGCCAATTAACTCTGAAAAATAAAATTATTTTTTCTTTATTCTAATAAAGACGAAATTTGAACAAAACCTTCAAATTCTTTCAATCTGAATAGACATAGTAACCCAAATTATCCACGTGGAAACTTACCTTTTCTAACTCGCTTAACAGGTGTCCCTGTGCCAGTTCTTTTGAAATGTTGCATTTTGTCGCTTGTGGCTATTTGTTCCGGTGATACAACATGACGGGCTTCATAGCTTAATCCAGCCCTGTGAAGATGTCCTCGAACATGATTTGATAACCCAACACCTGTTTCAAATGTTGCTGGGCAGTAAGGACATGATTTCTTCTCAAGAGACAGATCGGTCCAGTGAAAAACAGAACTATGCTTTGACAATGAAGTTTCTGCATTTTCTAAATGCTGAGGATCATGTATCTCATGCAAAAAGTTATTAGTTCCAGCATCTTCATAATATTCAAAATAAAAGCCATCATTCTGGTCATAACTAAGGGTAGCATTTTCTCCAGGCTCTTGACCTTCTACCTTGCTTTTAAAAAGCGGGAATAAGTTTACATGTTCTTGATTAATATCATTATAGGTTTCATCTTCTATGGCCTGTGTAGTGTAGTCACCTAGCTCAACATTATCCCAGGAACTTTCATCTTCTGTTTCATAGCTATCTTTCTTTTCAGCAGAATTAAGTTTTTGCAAAACAACAACAGTCATTTTATGTAAGAAATCTGGATAGCTATCCAAGTCTTCTCCTCCAACAGAACTTTCCTTCTTGGATTCCTTAACTACTCTCTTTACAGCTACACGCCTGTGTTCTCTGAAGCTTTCTGGCCTTTTCGTGTCAGAGTTTTGAGGGTCTGAAATAAAACTATTGTTGTGAGAATTACTTGATGATGAGAACAGATGTAAAGAGTTTAGTGAACTGGCTTCTTCTTTTTTGAAATGTAGAGGATATGATTCACCTGATTTTTTGATCATTCTGTAGTTTTCATATTTGTGTCTATATAAATAGTTGCTATTCGCCTTGGCATTAGATTTTTCTTTTGCTGCTTGATGGAAATACTTAGGTTTTTGGTCAGTGCTGCTTTTAATCATAACAGTCTTGTGAGAATTGTTTTGATTGCACACATTTACACCTGACTGGGCAATGCTTTTCCGAGCTTTTTGTACTCTGTGTGGCCGCTTATGGAATTTGGAAAAATTACTTGATTGTGAGGATGATCCAAATGTTCGCTTTACATCTTGTTTTAAAGCAGAGTTCTTTGGAAATGTGGTTGACTGTTGTTTAATTAATGGTTTAGTGCTATCAATATCTATAGGTTCTTCAAGAATGTCACTTTTTCTTTTATCAAGTCCAAGTGGACTACCATATGAATCAACACATGATGATGAATGCAAGTACTCCATGTGTTTTTTTAAAATACTTCTGGCTGAAGTCGTAAAAGGACACATCTTACATATGTAGGTAGCTGATTTTTTGGATGATCCTATAACAGAGTCTTTCATGAAAGTCTTTTTTTGCGTTTTTCTCTGGGCTATATCAGAACTGACAATAGGGCATTTTACCACCGCTCCATGGGCAATGCCTCGATGGCATTCTAATTCATTTTCTGTCACTGCCATGAAGTTACACTCTTCACAGCAGTAGTACCTTTTATCTTTTTCATGGGTTTTAGCATGCTGCACAAATGTTTTAGGGCAATTGGTACCAAACACACACTGAGGGCACTGTAATCGTGCACTTCTTCCTTCATCCTGAAGTTCTTTCAATTCGCGAATTTCCTCCATCAACTTCTGTCTTCTTTCTTGGTGAATAATCATATGCTTCAGAAGTGAGTTACGATCTCGAAATGTCCGTCCACATTCTCTACAAGCATATGGCCTTGGGACATTAAGATGACGAAAGTGGCTATTCCCATCTAAATGATACATCATATGCCTGTGGAGGTGCTTCTTCTCCCTAAAATTCACATTGCACTTTGTACAGGGGTAAAATGATGGCTCTTCGGTGCTGAAAGTAGCAGGTGACTCGGAATCACTTTCTTCACATTTCTTTTTTAAGGTATTAGAAAGAAAAGTGCTAGTATGAACGGGTGAACTGTCTTCGCCACACTTATCTGGGTTATAAATTAGATGCTGAAAAGCATCCACAGATTCCAAGTCTTCATCAGTTGATTCAGGCTTCACTTTTGATAATGCATATTTCTGTGAGTCTATTGCTTGTAGTTCTTCATTCTGTTCTAGAAAGTCTACTTCTAGCATTTTTGACTTATTGGGTACACAATTTGAATCACTAAAGCAATCTTCAGTGTAACGAGTTATCTTGCTTACATCCATTTTCCGCTTTCTCTTTTTTTCTAGACCTACTTTGGAGTGAACTGGAGCTTTATCCGCTGTGTCTTCATTAGTCATAAGAAACTGAATGAACTCTTTTTGGGGATCCCAGTTTGTCTCATTTTCTGACCTAAATTCATCTGTACCTGAGGAGATTCCTGTTAATGTATCAACACAATCATCTTTTACCAATAAATCATCACTATCCTCACCCACCTCTACTTGGTTTATTAAAGTGCTATCTGACTTTATACTACTCCCTACTGAATTCTGAATGTCACAACCAACGGAAGCAGAGGTAGGTAGTTTTTTAATGGAATGGGTTGGATTCTTAGCATGTGCTACATCTGATAACAAAAATAAAACTTGGTGTTGATTTGCTTTCTGTGGTGTAGATAGCTGAAGATCAGGTGCCACCTTCAAAGCTGAACAAGATTCTGTTGTTGGCTGATCCACAGGTTGTCCAGTGGTTAATGAAACACTGCCTTTATTCATACTGGAAGTCTTAGCTAAGGAGGAGTGTGAAACTGGTCCATTAACAGCAGCTCCTTTAGGCAAGATAAAGTTTTCACTAGAAACAGTAGGAGCACCAGCATGTATAAATAGAGTAGACTGGCCTCCACTTAAGGCTTTTTCAGATTTGTCCTTCGACAGTTCTTCAGGCAGAGTGAGTGTATTATTTTTCTGAAATGATGTCTGACAATCTTTTGGTTTATGAACTCCACTCTCTTTGTCTGAGATAAAACTGTTGTTATCTAGGAGTTCTTCTTTAGCACCAGTAATATCGGTGTTTATCTTCAAATCATCCATATTGTTGGCAAGCCCATTTAACACATTTAGTCTAGAAAATGGAAGAAAAAAAATTTAGATTTGCATGAAAAAAAATTCTAGTAGAATGTATGGAGAGTTCAAAGTACACATTTTTATTAGCATAATTCCATTCTTTTTATGTGGAGGTCCTAATAATTTTCCAAGAATGAAGAAAAACTTTAAAAAAGGTTAGGTTAATTTTTTTCTTTGTGCTAGGCAACAACAACCAATATTGAATATATACAAAACATCTACAGAACAGCAATATTAGAAATGGGCACATTATACTGGAACTACCTGTCTCCCTGGTAGGGAGGATGTAAACTCTTTGAGGGCAGGGACTATACCTAGTCACCTTCATATCTTTAGAAGCTAGCACAGTGCTTGGCAAAGGTGCTCAGGCAGTATTTGGTGAATAAAGGACTAACATGTTGAGGGAATAAAAACATAGCTGTAAAATCAAAGCAAAAGTGTGTACGAGGAGACAATTTTCTTCCCATGAAACTTAGATACCCCATTCAACTAATGCAAATTCCACCATGGTTCTGACTTCTTGACTCAGCAATTATAGCAAGGCCTTCAAAATATCCAATAATCCTCAAGAACAATTTAAAAAATCTGAAATTTGGCAACCCTAGGTATGAACTATCTGAAGTACTGGCATAAAATTCCATTATTTCTTTTCCTTTTGCACATGGTAGTAAGTACAGTTTATTCATTCTCCAAATATTTATTGAGCCCTTACCATGTGCCAGGAACTGCTCTATTATTCGGAAAACCGCAAACAAGACATGCTAGGTTTCTGCTCTCTTCTTCTCCTTCACAGTACTTAAATTTGTACTTGTATATTACTTGAATAACAAGTAATAATAATATTTTAAGACAGCATGAACTTAATCTGATATTTAGAAATTAAGACATTTTCAATACAGTTCATTATTTCTAATCTCTTATGGTACCAACTACATGTGCTGTAAAACATTAAGTCTAGTTAAAGAATAAAATAATTATTTCTAATTACTTTCGTATTTCACAACTGAGAACAAGCGCTTATAACGAGCTTATTCTTTCCACAAGATGTGTTCTTTAATACACCAAATATTATAAATAATACTGCAAATATCTTTTCTTTGGCATTATTATGTATACCAACAATTTTTCTGCCCCTCATAGGTCTCAGAATTCTGTTCTGAGATTGGCAGACATCCACAGCAATAAAAATAGACTTCCAATAAGATCATATTCAATGCTATCACCCCAAAATGGTGCTAATGCAGCACCCAGCAGGAGTCTCTACATCACATACACAGAAGTTAAAAATGGGCAGCACATAAACATGTGTTAGGGAAGAGTGTGTAAATGTCAATGAAAAGAAAAGCAAATCTTGATGCTATACTATTACCCATTCCTGACATTTCTCATTAAACTACATTAAAAAGTAAAATGTCCAAATAGGAACGATCTCATAAATCTGAAATGGACAACAGAATTTTTAAAAAACTAGCCTGAAAGACACTTAGTGTTCCTACTTATTATAATCACAGGGGTAGACAAATATATGCTCAGTCAATTTGAAAGCCTATATTAGCTTTTCTCAACAGGAAGCAATGTTGCTAACGAAGTGGTAAATTCAGTGTTAATGAGTGGCTTCACTGTTACCACCTCAGAGGTACAACCTTCTATGTTCCATGTTCCACCCATCTGTTCTGGTGTTAGAGGTTCAGAGATGGAACAGACGCTTCCCATTTAAAGCAACTTCATTGGTACCCCTGAACAGCAGGGTGACAAACTATGAGAATATCATGTCTGCTTGGAGACTGCATTCTCATTACCAGAATGGCCTTAATATGAGCCTTCCATAAGTTCACATTCTAAAGATACCAAACTGTTTTGCCACAAAAACACAGGAAGAATATATGTATGTGATATATCCTCTATCTCTAAACACATCTAGCGGAAGGAAAAAAACAGAAGATCAGATTAGATATTGTTAAAATATAAAATGAAGACTTTAACAAAGTTTTCCTTCACACCTAAAGAAATATGCCTAACTTGTCCCCAAATTAATGATCTCTCTACTCAAAAACAGAGGTTGTTCTTTTTTCAGCAAATTTCTTTTTAGCACATTGATATTAAAAAATCTACTCCATCAGTTTAAAAAATACGCTATAAGAAACTGTTTCAGTAAGCTAGTATTTTAGCAATAATAAAAAAATTTTCCTGGTTTAATTTTCAGAATATATCTTAACCAAAACATGTTCCAAGTACATTTTTTCTTAACAATATTCTAAAATCATAGCTGTTGCATTGAGATATAATGCAGAACGCTGAATCATCAAAATCTGTTACAGTGAATAATGGATCTAGAATTTTGACACCTAAATTTATTTCCCTACATTCACGGATGGTTATGTGGCATCTAGGCAAGAAAGCATTTGACCAATAACCTAATTTCACACTGTTTCAAAGTTCTTCCAACTATCTTTATATAGTCAAATATATGTAACAGAGCCATCAACACCAGTTTATGTTAATGTAACTAAGTAGGGGACACATTTGAAGGTAGACATCATTCATAAAGTTCAAAAAAGGGAAGCTAATAAATTAAAATAATCAAACTAATGTTATATTGTTTGGACTCCTCAAATTCCAATGAATTTGCTATTATCAAATAGGATATTTTAATAAAATGCTTAGACACTATTACTATGTCCTCCTCCATGTCATCATATAACCACAGAATTTTTCTTTTAAATGAATTTTAAAATGTTCTTGAAAAAAATTCACACACTTATAAAAAGCTGCAAATGGAACTTTAAATCTACATAAAACATATTTCGGTTTCTAGAAAATCATAATGAGTTCTACAGCTATAACTGCCTGTAGTTATACACTGTGAGCATTAAAAAAAAAACAGTACAAAGGTCAGATCTGTCTTCAAGATGACAGATCATCACTTTTATGCCTCAAGCTAGACTTATTGTCTTAGAAATTTCAAACATCAGTATTTTTGCAAACTATCAGCACTTGCTATAACACCCTCACTACACTACATCTTGAGGTTACTACAGAAGAAATGAGGTGATAATTGCATATTAACATAATTATTCTGTAATCCCTCTAAGCAAGCTTCCTGGGTCACTCAGTAATTCAGATTAGATACAACCTTCCTGTCATCAAATCTATGCTGTCCACTTTCTGTTCATGAATAATTTTTGATAAAATTAGCTTAATTTCATTCTTTTATGTACATTATTAATTGTATTTATTGCAAATAGGTTAATACTTTGTGGGTACTTCTTACATAATACCAACCTTTGTCATGTAGTATAATTTCATACAAAGATATAATACGATTTGCCCTCATTCTACGTTAGCTCATTAATAGCTATATTACACAGCTATAAATAAATTATAATGTTGCCCACTAGCTGAGTTATAGTTAAGATCTGTCAGATTTTCACAAACCCCATGTTCATTTAAATTATCCTTGAGAACACATGACAACTTCAGTTAGTCATATAGGAGATTGGGTCAAGAAGAAAAAAACATTCACAACTGTCATTCTGATTGCAAAAACAAATCTTAATTAACTGAAATACTACATCTACAATTACTGTGATAGTTAAGTCTATATATACCGTACACAATGTTCAAACATATATATATATACCCAAGCCTCACCTAGCATACAGTGCAAGTGAAGACAGAGTATACTGTATAACCATACCACCCCAGTAGTATCCTACTCTGGATGTCACTGAGAGGAAACACTAAAAAAATACAGAAATTCATAAGGGTATCCAGCACACCATGTAATGAAATAAAGAGAAAATTTGGTATGCTTAGTCTAATAATTAGTCAATACAATTAATAGTCTTCTAATGTTTGAAGGCATGCCATACAAAAGATGGTATGTTTGAATTATAAAGATATGGATTTCAACTCAAGATTAAGAAAAAACTAAAAACAGGAACCACTCAACAATGCAAAGGGTTGTCTCACACAACAGTGAACTGAATGGCTCAGCAGGTTGGACTATTGTCAAGAACACAGTAGAAGGAACTATGGCACTGGAGATTGGGTAAGATGTTTTCTAACATCCTCTCTGATATCTACTCTATATGTTAAATGCTTGGTTATTATATTATTAACATTTAATGTTATTTGAAATAATGAGCTAAAAATGGGAGTGAAAATTATACTACTGGGACTTTAATTTAAAAAAGATTCTCTAAATCAAAAATTACTTCAAATAATCCTTTGGTTGGGGCTCCTGGGTGGCTCAGTTGGTTAAGCATCTGACTTTGGCTCAGGTCATGATCTCACAGCTCCTGAGTCTGAGCCCCTCGTCAGGCTCTGTGCTGACAACTTCAGAGCCTGGAGCCTATTTTGGATTCTGCCTCCCTCTCTCTCTGCTCTTCCCTTGCATGCACTCTTGATCCCTCTCAAAAATAAACAAACATTTAAAAAAATTAAAAAAGAAAAGAAATAATCCTTTAGTTAACTTGTATGTTGATAAGCTGATTCTTGAACAATGAAAATATGGCACTAAATGACTAACACACAGGCCACAGAGCTATCTGCATCATGAAAACTACATACAAAGGTTTTTTGTATGGGTAATATCCCCCTCAAAAATTTTCAATGAGTTGAAACAAACAGAAAATACATAAATAATGAGCAGAAAAACAAAACAAGGATAAAATACATTCGGCACATAATGCTTTCCTCCAGCAGCATGTGGCCCTGTCATTACTGTCATTACAAACCAAGATCTATATGTGATTTTACCACCTACCACAAAATTATATTGAACTTGTCCAGTAGTTTTATTCCTGATGCCATATATGATCCTCATTATTTAATAGGAAGATGTTACAAACAGTAAGATCATAAACACCTAATAACACAAAGTGATTCTTACTGCCGGATATACTAAATAGTAAACATAATCTAACCTACCTCAAGAGGCAGGTAACTACAAGAAGGACAAAAGGTGGTAGGGAAGTTATAAAGGCCTAACTTTAACAACATGGCAAAATTATAAAATAATGAAAACCAACAGTAGTGGAAAAACAAATGGATATTCACTAATCAAAGGCTAATTTCCTAATGAAGAGTTTGTAACAGAAGAGGCAACGCAATAAATTACAGTTGCAACCAAACGAGAATGCTAAATCCTACTCAGCTACGGAATGACTGCTTGCTGCATTGTTTACACGTTCATATAGTGAGAACAAGATAAGAGTGACCATCACAGCTTTGAAAGGATATATGATGTGCATATGCACATAGCTCCAAGAACAATTCATGTTTTTTTAAAGAAAAAATTTAAATGAGTGATAACCTCTTTATATATTTTTTCAAACAGACCAAATTTTTGACCACAATTGTACAATTAACATGAACATAAATGTGTCAGCTCTACACTCCAAAGGTAGTGTGTCAACTCTGCTCTCAACGAATTAACTGCCATTAATCGTTATTTTACTTTGGCTTTTCTAGTGTTCTTCAGTCTATGATGAATTTACTCTTTGTGCTTAGTTTTGAGTTATTTTATAAACATTAACCCATCGTGTCCAATAAATGCAAAAGAAGTGCAAGTGTTTAAAAGTCCTAGGAAGACAAAACACAATTGTATTAGAAGTGAAGATAGATAATAAAAACACCTAAAGTGGTAATATAAATATTATATATGCATATGGAATGAACTGCTTGAGAGCTGAAATAATTCTGAAGAGCAAAGAAATTTAACCATTAAGAAATTACTGTGCTTACACATTTAACAATAATCAGCAAGAGATATAAAGAAATGTGACAAAGGAAGTTTTTAAGTACAAAATCAGCATCAATGTCTACTTGCCTAATGGTTTTCAGAAAAGGCTAGGAATTTGTTCAAGCACTTAAAAGATAAGAATGTTCAAAGTGCTGTGGATAAAACTTCTGCCCCAAACACATGACGATTCCACAGGACCAAGGTCCAGTAGAATACGCACATCAAAGTAAGTGACAGGACAGCAAATGCAAACAACTGGGCTTTGAAGGAATTCCTTACAACAGTTGAAGAGATAATCTGGCCTTAGAAGACTGCGTGAAACATAATAAATGTTTCCTTCTAATACTCACACAATTTTGCTCTTTCAAATTCAAAACTTTACATACTGAATTGTATGTACGTTTATTTTAATTTTTAAAAATGTTTATTTTTGAGAGAGAGACAGACAGACAGAATGTGAGCAGGGGAGAGGCAGAGAGAGAAGGAGACACAGAATCTGAAGCAGGCTCCAGGCTCCGAGCTGTCAGCACAAAGCCCGACGTAGGGCCAGGACTCACAAACCGTGAGATCATGACCTGAGCCAAAGTCGGTCGTTTAACCGACTAAGCCACTCAGGCGCCATGAAACTATGTACGTTAAAAAAAAAATTGGTAGATTTTATAGTTAAAGTAAAACTCTTATTATAAAGGTGCCATTAATTCATTTGGTAGTCATATTATTAGTCATATTTTGAAAATACGAAATTGTCTATAGTCTAATGAGAAATAAACTTGAACATTATGACACCAAGAGAACAAATTTTATTGAAAACGGCTCAGATTGTAGAAAGAAAAATTCTGTAATTCTACAATAATCTGTAACAAGTACTTAACCATTTACCTGTATTATGTACATTTAAACTGTAGTATGTAAATTTAAACTTCTATATATTTAGATGGATAAGTTTGATACTCACTGAGAACTAGAAAACTGAAACAAAACCAGTTTTATTTTCTGTAAAATATTTTCATTATATGTGAACTCTCTTACTGCTATCATTTACTCAACTTACCTTTTTCTCTTTCTCTAAAATCAGCCCCCCAAATACAATTATCTCCTAAGACAAATATTCCAAAGTAATCACTATTCTACAATTATCTTCATTCAGGAAGGTAAAAATTCAAATACAAGAAATCTGCTCTCCTTGAAGCAAATTACACAGGAATATGCATCTCTCTTGCACCAATGTCTTAAAAACAACAACAACAACAACAACAACAAGGAACATATTTTTGTGATGGCAAATCACAAACCAGCCACTACTTTTTTCTGATTTAACAAGTTTTCCTTATTAAATATTCAATTCTGGAGTTTCATTTATAAAACCAAAGATATTGATCTGTTGTGAATTTAAATAATTACAAAATTTCACCAAAATGTTAAACACTATGTAATATTTAGAAAATGCAAATACTTATTAATAATCAAATGTACACAGCTCTATTCAAACAAGTGTCATTTAAAAGTAGCAATTTTGAACCATAAGAGACTTATAGAACACATACTTTACAATTTACCCAATATCTGTAAAACCAAATTGTTATGAATATTATACTATTGTTTTATAAAAGGAGACTAAAGCTATTTAAAACTGAGATCATTTCAGGGAAAATTTTAATTATTCTTAAGATTAATAAAATGGTATTGCTGGTAGTTTTTTTTTTTTTTTAATTGTATTTCTACCTAAAATACAGGACACATATGTATAAAAAACTGCTATCAATAAAAAGCAATACATTATGTCCCAAGTGAGTAATATGGATTATACATTCTATAGTTCAGAGGAAGTAGAAGGTCCTATAAAATACCATGGATAAGAAAAGCCTCAGAGAAGCGAGGGTTTTAGCTAAATTTTATAGTGCACTATGCCAAGATAATCACTTTTTGGTCGCACAAATGCCTGGGTTTGAAAAATGGTTCCACACCTTCCACCTGGGGGCAAAGTTATTCCAACTTTCCTTAAATTTCAGTTGCTTCATCAATAAAATATGTATGAAACCTACTAAGAGGATTGTGTGGATTAAATAAGACAACATAAAACATATAGCACAGGGCCTAGCATTTAGTAATTACTCATGAAATGTTAATTCTTTATGATGCTTGCCATTAACTTGTTTCATTTATGGAATGATGATGCTGAGTTTGTATACTGCTCCTACTGAATGAAGCAGGAGACCCTTACAAGCAGAAATTTATTCTGGTACCTGGTACCTTACTACCACTCCTAAGGTATAAACAGGATAAACAGGCAGAAGCTAAAGAGTCAGAAAGAAGCAGTATGTCTTAAGAATTGCTGGGGCTTTAAGAATAACACTCTTGCAGGGATAAAGCAGGGTTTCAGTAAAACAATATTAAATGAGCAATAAAGAGGGGAATCACAGTGCTTGACCCGGTGCGCCAAGGAAAAAGGACATGAAGTGGCGACTCAGGATTTAAGAGTTTCTGATTCCTTAGGGTCTATCAGGGACATGCATTTATTTTTCCTCTCTCATAAAATGCCAATGAAATGAAAAGAGATGAACAAGAACAGAGAGGCATACCAAGGTGGATAGAACCATAAATGAGAACGGTAATAGAGGTGAGAACTGCTGGAAAGAATGGAGATGACAATCCCCCCCCCCCAAAAAAAAAACATCAAAAAAAAAAAAAAAAAAAAACCAAAACCACCAAAGACTAAAAATAGGTTTTATGCCAAAAAATATGAATCAGAAAAGCAACAGACTTTTTAGTGTCAAGACTTAAATGTTCAGTCAAAGGTGGTATAACTTCAAAGTTTGGGGTTAAAATTATTTTGACTGTAGAATCTTATACAGAGACAGATAACATAGTATTCAAGAGTAAAGGCATACAGTCCATAAGTTTACCACTTACTCACCACTCAGAAAAGTTTTTCCAAAGGCTGAATGTGGAGGGGAGGTATGTCCTAAAAATGGCTAAAATTGGTGTGTTAAGTGTGTTTTTTATTATTTTATACAAGTGATTGAAATATATAAATTTAAATGTATTATAAGGTTAATCACTAGAATAAAAAGAAGTAAATATTCATAATATCTTCAATTTCTATAAACTATTGCGGCTTCTTTTTATGATTTTAAGTAATCTCTACATCCAACGTGGGGCTCAAACTCACAACCCCAACATCAAGAGTTGTGCGCTCCACCAAACTGAGCCAGCCAGGTGCCCCTAAACTATTGTGTCTGAAGTATAGAAGTACAATATGCTCTAAGTGAAAGGGTGACAAAGAACTCTGAAATAAAAAAAAAATACTAAGCAACAACAACTATTAACAACAAAACAACTCTCAACAGAGGAGTTGAAGAGCAGAGTGAATATGGCTGATGAAATGAGAGGTATTCTTAAAGAACAAAGACTTCTTAAAAAGAGAGCAAGAAGAGAAAATAAATATGAAACCTACATCCATAAATTATATCATGTAGGAACTATAGAAAAGCACCCCAAGGGAATGAAGAAGAGGACACAATAGAAAAAAAAAATGTCAGAGCTCAAGAAATGCAGTAATCTTCAGATTAACAGGGCTCAATCAGTGCTCAGCGAATGAAGAAAAAGACATGCTTCTTGACAAGTCCTGGGGAAATTTCAGATCTCTAGGAATAAGAGGTAGAACTCTGCTCATTTTCAGAAAACAAGACAAAAACAAAAACTAGGCTATCTACAAAAACAAGAATACACAATTCCTCATCAATGTCATCAGATTTTTGAGGAAAAATGGTATTTTAAAATCAAATCTGTCTGAAAATATTGCCTCCTCTACGTTTCCCACTCTCTCCCACTTCAGTTACCAATGTAAGAGTCTGGTATATCCTTCCACTCCTTTTTCTTATTCATACAAGCATACACATATATGTATTTGTTTTGTGATTATCTTTATAGAAATGGCATCATACAATATACATGTTACAGTAAATAACCTTGAATAGACAGCCTTACAGTACTGTTTTTATCTCAATAGTATAGATTTTTCAAAGCTGCATGTGTATTTTGGCTTAATACACATTTCTAGATCATTTCCCCAAATTTCTATCAATATGCATATCTACTTCTAGTCTGTAAGAATGCCTATTTCCTTACAGTCTTACCATTTTTGCCAGCATCATGGTGAAAGATGTGAAAATACTTTTCAACTCTATAGCTACCACTCAAGCATAACAACAACAAAAAAGACATTTGGGACAAACAAGGATTCCAAAAGTTTACCATGCACAGATTACTCAGAGAGTAATTCTCAGGCATAGAGACACAAGAACATATAAAAAAAAAAAAAAGCTAAGAATCAATAAGCATTAATGAGCAACCAAACCACTGAAAATGGCAACTAAATGTCTTAACTGTTGATAATTGTTCAAAAAGGATTCCTAAGAAAAGAGGGTTATATGGTATTTAATAATATGGGAACAAAGAAGCCTAAAAGAGTTCAAACTGGTAGATACTGATTCAAAGAAAACCTTTTTTTTTTTTTTTTTAATGTTTATTTACTTTTGAGAGAGAGAGAGAGAGAGTGCAAGCAAGGGAGGGGCAGAGAGAGAGGGGAACAGAGGATCCGAAGTGGGCTCTGTGCTGACAGCAGAGAGCCCAATGTGGGGCTCGAACTCACAAACCATGAGATCATGACCTAAGCTGAAGTCAGATGCTTAATTGACTGAGCTACCCAGGTGCCCCTCAAAGAAAAAAATTTTTTAAATGTATTAAAATGTTAAGGGTAACCAAGTAAAATGGTGAAATAAGATATATAATTTCAAATCTGGAATTGTAAAGAAAATTTGGCTGATTAAATTAAAAAGTAACAATAAAAGATAGCAAAGAGAAAGTAACAGAGATAGTAACAATAAAAAGTAAAAGATAGCAAAGAGAAAGCAGAATGAAGTCCAAACACATCAATCCTCTTAATAAATATAAAAAGTTTATGGGGCACCTGGGTGGCTCAGTCAGTTAAGTGTCTGACTTTGGCTCAGGTCATGATCTTGCAGTCCAAGAGTTCGAGACCCGCGCTGGGCTCTGTGCTGACAGTTTGGGAGCCTGGAACCTGCTTCAGAGCCTGTCCCTCTCTAATACTTTGTTTAAAAAGAAAGTTTGTAAGTTAAGAAAAAGGTATTTGTATTTTTGTTTTAAAGTATGCTATATGTTGTTTATAAAGGAAATGTTAAGGTTAAAAATAAGATGATGAAAAGATAAACTAAGCAAATGTTAATAATAAGAAAATAGATGTCTTCACTATCAGAAAAATCAAATGGAATTTAAGGCAAAAAAGCACTACACCTGCTAAATATGAATATTGTATATAATAAAGTATACAAGTCACCAAGAAGATATAATGTTCACAAACCCCTTTGCACACAACAAAATGGCTACAAAATACATAAATTGTGAACATCTACAAGTATTAAGAGAAACTGACCGTCACAGAGGAAGGCTTGAAACACTTCTCCCCAAAAGTCAACACACCGAGAATATTCCAGTTTTCTTTGCCCATCTCCTCTTTCAAGATCACCCTTCTCTCGCTTTACAAAAGAAAGGTTACCAAATACAAATCTGCAACCTTCCCCACCTCCATCACTTGTTCAGCTCTATAACCTTGGGTCAATCTTCCTTATTCATTTATGCATACTTCATATCAAAACCATCAAGAAATCCTACTGCCACCATCTTTAAATTACATCCGGAATCCAATCACTTCTCACTACTGCTACATCCAGCTCCACTATTATCTCTCCCCTATACTCATTCAACAGCCTCCTAATCTGGTCTTAGGGCACCTACCCTTGCCCAGCTACTGTCTATTCTCAACACCACAACCAGAGGGATCATTTTAAAACTTAAGACAGATAATGCTCCTCAAAATCCTTCAATGGCTCCCTGTCTTTCCCTCTTAGAGAAAAAACCAATGTCATTATAATAGCCTGTAATGCCCTACGAAGATCCTTTTCAGCAACATTTTGACCTCATTTCTTACTTCCCTCCCCAATTCACTCAGTTCTAGTCACGTTGGCTTCCTTACTATTTCCTGAACACATTCTCTCCCATGCTAAGGTCTTAGTATTATTAACCATTCCCCAGCTAGAATACTCTGTCTCCCAGATACTCATGACAAATTCCCTAATTCAAGCCTTTGATCAACCATTTTCTTTTGAATAATGCCTACCTGGACCACTTTGATTAAGATTACATCCCAAACTCCCTCACTTTCTCTATTCTGCTGGCACTCTCAAGTAAACTTACACTGGTTCACCCCTTTTTACTCCAAAACACTTACACCTTCTAACATACTGTGTAATATATTTATTTATTATGGTTATCGTTTGTGTATCCCTCCTGTAAAACTAAGTCACAAGGGCATAGATCATTGTATTTATTAACTGAATCTCTCAAAGGTCTAGAAGAATGCCATCATCCAGAACCTTGGTATTGTACACTGCTCTGGTAATACTGTGTGTAAAAGCCTCTGGCAACCAAATAAAAGGAAGTTTGGGAAATACAAATTTCCTTGCTATGGCAACAAAGCAAACAATATAGAAAGGCTACATAGTCTTAGTTCATTGAAAAACAACTCAAGATTCCAGTGTCTTGTCTCTCTCACTATGCCTTCAACCTCTCTATACCTACTTTCCTTTCTCTCATACCCCTCTCATTCCATTTCTCAGTTTTAGAATTAAAATTCAGAAATGAAAAGGTTGTCAATAGTGGCAGGTCTGATAGTTAAATCTAAAAAAGTAAAGCCACCTTGTTACTGACACTTTGATTTAGCTATGAAGACTTGGCTTCGTTAAATTGTTATATGGCCAACATTTTCTGGAAGCTAATGAATTAAATCAACAGTACAAAGGTCTTGAAGAAATTAGATTTACAGCATGTACACATGTATAAATGCTGATAATTATTTTCACTCATGACAAAAAATCCAAATGCCAACTTAAAAATGCCAGTTTTCCAAAATTCTCTTAGGAGATACAAAAGATAAATGTCTGTGAAGACAATGATCAAATAGCCCTATACAACAAGAAATAGACATTCTTATTTTATAACGTAAGTGGAACATTATGTAAAGTCTGACTATATATTATAATGACCATGGAGAAATTTCCAACAGAGACAGAAATCATGTAGACCATATTCTCTGGTCACCATGCAATAAAACTAAAAATTAGATACAATTAAAGAGTTAAAATGTCAATTATATCTCAGTAAAACTGGGAGAAAAAGAGTATCTACAAAAACAAAACAAAGAGTGAACTGGAAAGGGTCAGAACAAAGAAAGAATGAAGAAAGGAGATACAAAAGGATAGAAAATGGAGGAAAGAACAGAGCCAAAAGAGGACCCAGGAAAAAGATCTAGCATATATTTAATGGGAATCCCAGAAGTAAAGGAGAGAGAAAACAGGACAGAAGCAATACTAGAAGAGATAATGGCTGAGAATTTTCTAAAACTGACCAAAAACATCGAACCACAGTTTCTGGAAGCACCAGGAACTCTTAAGATGGATATAATAAAAAGAAAAATACACTTAGATACATCACAGTAAAAGTGATGACAATGCAAAACAATGAGAAAATCTTAAAAGTTGCAGCAGCAAAAAGGATACAAAAAGACAATAATTAGACTGGGGGGAAAAAAAAAGCAGCTAGCTCCTGAAGTCCAAGAACTACTCTGATGCTTTCAGCTAAATCATACTGTTCTCTTGTTGAACATAAAAATATCTCACAGAATAATCACTTCAGACAAGGTTACTGTGTAACACAAAGTAATCAAATATGACCTTCTGCCACTAAATGAATTGACTGCTATTATCAATTCTTTACCAATTATAAGTTTATCCCAGCTTCAATGTGCCTTCCCTATTAATTAGTTAATAATTAATTTATTAAGATGGCAATCCTGAGATGAATGAAAACAAAACACAACATACAAAAACATGGAATGCAGCAAAAGCATACTGAGAAGGAAATTTATAGCTATAAATGCTTACATTAAAAAGGACAGCAAATCAATAACCTAATTTTACACCTTAAGGAACTAGAAAAATGAAGAGCAAACTAAACCCAAAGCCAGCAGAAGGAAGGAATAAGTATTAGAGCACAGATAAGCAAATATAAAAATAGAATAAAACAAATAAAAAGTTGATTCTTTTAAAAGATCAACAAAATTAACAAGTTGACTAAGAAGAAAAAAAGAGATGATGCAAATAATTACAATCAGAAACAAAGGTAAGGACATTAATACAGACCTTAGAGAAATTAAAAGGCTTTTAAGAGAATACCATGAACAACTAGATATCAACAAATCAGATAATCTAGATGAAATGGACAAATTCCTAGAAACACAAACCTGACTCAAAAATAAATAGAAAATCTGAACATATCTGTAACAGGTAAAGAAACTGAATCAGTAATCAAAAATCTCTCAAAAAGGAAAAGTCCAGGATCAGATGGTTTCACTAATAAATTCTACCATGTGGAGAATTAACACAAATCCTTCACAAACTTCCAAATGTGGAAGAGGAGACACTTCTTTTTTTTTTTCTTTAATGTTTATTTATTTTTTGAGACAGACAGAATGTGAGCTGGGAGGGGCAAAGTGGGAGACAAAGAATCTGAAGTGGGCTCTGCATTGACAGCAGACAGTCCAGTGTGGGGCTCGAACTCATAGAACCATGAGATGGTGACCTGAGCTAAAGCCACTCAACTGACTGAGCCACCTAGGTGCCCCGTGGAAGAGGAAACGCTTTTTAACACATTTTATAAGTCAGCATTACCCTAAAATCAAAACCAGACAAAGATACTGAAAGAAAATTACACCCCCTTATGAATACAGATGTAAAAATTTCAACAAAATGCTACCAAACTGAATCCAATGGCACATTAAAGGGATTATATATTATAACCAAGTGGGATTTATCCCAGGAATGCAAAGACAGTTCAATATAAGAAAAGCAACCAATGTAATACATCATATTAACAGGCCAAAGGAAAAAAAAATACATGAATATTTCAACAGACACAGACCACTTACTAAAATCCAACACTGTTTCATGACAAAATCACTCAGCAAACTAGGAAAAGAAAGGAGTTTCCCTAAATAATAAAAGGCATCCATGAAAAACCCAGAGTTAACATCACAGTCATCAAAGGTGAAAACCAAGCTTTCACTCCAAGTAAAAGACTGCCTGTTTTCACCACTGCTATTTAACACTGTACTGGAAGTCCCAGCCACAGCAATTATACACGAAAAATAAATAAAAAGCATCCAAATTGGAAAGGGAGAAATAAAACTATCTCTATTTACAGATGACATGATTTTATATATTTGGAAAATACCACAGACTCCACATACACACACAAAAAAACCCTACCAGAGATAATATAATAAGCAAAATCAAGCAAATTTGCAGTTGTAAGATCAACACACAAAAATCCGTTGTGTTTCTCTAAGCCATCAATGAATGATCTGATGAATGATCTCAAAAGAAACTAAAATCCCATCTACAAAAGCATCCAAAATAAAATACCTAAGAATAAATGTAACTATGGAGGTAAAAGGCTTACATACTTAAAACGACAAAACAATGGTGAAAGAAATTAAAGGAGGTATAAATAAGTGAAAAGACATCCCATGTTCATGGATTTGAAGATGAAATACTGTTAAGATGACAAAATTTCCAAAGTGATCTACAGATTCAGTACAATCACTATGAAAATTCTAACGGCCTTTTTTGTCTTTCAGAAATGGATAAGCTGATACTCAAATTCATATGGAACTGCAAAGGTTTCTGAAAAGCAAAGGCAATATTGAAAAGAAATAAAGTAGGGGTACTCCCTCTGATTTAAAAACTTATTACAAAGCTATAGTAACCAGTGTGGTACTGGCATTAGGGTAGACATAGAGACCAATGGAATAGATTTGAGAATCCAGAAATAAACCCAAACAGCTGTGGCCAACCGATTTTCAACAAAGGTGCCAACACCATTCAATGGGGAAAGAACAGTCTTTTCAATAAATGGTGCTGGGACAAATGGACAATCACATGCAAAATAATGAAGTTGGATCCCTGCCTCATATCACATACAAATACAAAAACTAAATCAAAATCGATCAACACTATATATATAACAGCTGAAAACAATAAAGCTCTTTGAAGAAGGCCTAGGGATGGATCTTCATGATGTTGGATTTGGCAATAAATTCTTAGATTTCACACCAAAAGCATGATGAACAAAAGAAAAAATAGATAATCTGGACTCATTAAAATAAAAGTTTTGTCCATGAAAGGACATTATTGAGATATATTTAATAAGGGTTTAGAATACAGAATATATAAACAACCGGACAACAAAAAGACAACCCAGTTTTAAAAATGGACAAAGGCTCAGCCAAGAACTAAGGTGTTAAGATGGCAAAGGAGGAGGATCCTAGGGTCACTGTGTCCAATGCATACAACTAGATAACATCCACATCAATGTAGATAACCCAAAAAATTATCCGAAGACTAGCAGAACAGACTCTCCACAGCTAAATATAGAGAAGAGGGTAGGTAGGGTGGAGACACAATTGGGAGCCAAATTGACCAAACTGAGGGATCCATGCATGGGAGGGATGTTGCAGGCATGAGGAAAAGACCCTATGCCAAGCACTCCAGACATTGGGGGACTTGTACTGGAAAGATGAATCCCTGTAACATTGGCTTTGAAAACCAGAAGGACTGGAACTTTAAAACTCAGCAGGCTTGGTGCTGAGAGAGCTGGAGGACAAAAGGGAACTGAGTCCCTTCCCTAAAAGAGACAACACAACAAACAGTCCTGATGAGATACAACATAGAACCAGCAGTTTGAAAAATGCCTAGGGCATACAGGAAAGAGATTTGTTTACTAATCTCAAAGAATGTGTTGGAGGAGCAGGGATCTTTGGGAGACTTCTCCAGCAACAAAAGAGCTGGCACGCACCATTTCCCTCTTCCCTCCCCCGACTCCCAGCCTGGAAAGTAAACCTGTGGGAACCAGTGTAGCACAAATACTCTCAACCTAAGCTTGCTAACAGGGTGCCCTACCCCTGCATTCTTCTCTAGACTCGGCCCCTCCATCCCAGCCTGGACAAGTGTTTTCCTTGGCAGCTGTTAAGTTCTCTCCTGCAGTAGACTGGCATGGTCCTGGCTGGCACCCCTGTCCCCACGCTCTCCTGCAGACCTGAAGGAGTCCATCCAAAGCAATACCACAAGGGTGGCAGTGTGCAAGCAGCCTCGCCAGGGACAACACCACTCTAAAATGACTCATGCCCCAGGGAGAGGGGAAGATAAACCACACATACCAGTCTGTCTGTGGCCCCAGCATGGGCTGCCAGCAGACATCTGGTCTGACTGTAGGCTCCTCCCACCAATGAAAGCTTCTCAGGGGCAACACAGGGAAACCCTGCAGATTGGTGCTACCACAGCTCTGGCAAACACCTGGTCGGACTCAACTCAAGTGCAAGGTGGCCGAGACTGGCCCACTAACACCACAGGGACCAAACCCTGCCCAAAACAGGCAAAGAGCAATATTGCAGATGACTGGACTGAAGGCAAACGTGGCTCAGCCACAGTAGGATGCAAGCAACACACACAGGAGTCATTCCTCAAGTGTCAGCTTCTGGTGAACTGGGGACACTGCAGTGCAGGACACAAGACCTCTTCTTCATAATGCCACTACTTTTAAGAGCAGAAGATATAGATCACTTTCCTAACACACAGAAACATATACAGAAGTTAGTCAAAATGAGGAGAGAGAGGACTATGACCCAAATGAAAAAACAGGACAAAATCCCAGCAAGAGAGATAAACAAAAGAGAGATAATATGCTTGATAGAGAATTTAAAGTAATGGTCATAGGGGCGCCTGGGTGGCGCAGTCGGTTAAGCGTCCGACTTCAGCCAGGTCAAGATCTCGCGGTCCGTGAGTTCGAGCCCCGCGTCGGGCTCTGGGCTGATGGCTCAGAGCCTGGAGCCTGTTTCCGATTCTGTGTCTCCCTCTCTCTCTGCCCCTCCCCCGTTCATGCTCTGTCTCTCTCTGTCCCAAAAATAAATAAACGTTGAAAAAAAAAAATTAAAAAAAAAAAAATAAATAAAGTAATGGTCATAAAGACAGTCACTGGACTTGAGAAAAGAGTGGAAGGCCTCAGTGAAAGCTTCAACAAACAGAAAACATAAAGAACAATCAGAGATGACTAACTCTATTAGCTGAAATTCAAAATACCCTAGAGGGAATAAATAGACTAAAAAAAGCAGAAGAACAGATCAGCAATCTGGAGAAGAGAGTAAGGGAAAGCAATCAAGTGGAAAAATGTGACGAGATTAAGGGAACTCCACAACACCCAGTGTAATAATATTCATATTATAGGGATCCCAGAAGGACAGAGAGAAAAGGAGGCAGAAAATTTATATGAAGAAATAATAAAGCTTCATGAATCTAGGGAAGGATACAGAAATACAGATCCAGGAAGCACAGAGTCCCCAATAAAATCAACCCAAGGAGATCCGTACCAAGAAAAAGCATAGTAATTAAAATGGCAGAGTGATAAAGAGAGAATTTTAATACATTTTTTTTTCAACGTTTATTTATTTTTGGGACAGAGAGAGACAGAGCATGAATGGGGGAGGGGCAGAGAGAGAGGGAGACACAGAATCGGAAACAGGCTCCAGGCTCTGAGCCATCAGCCCAGAGCCCGACGCGGGGCTCGAACTCACGGACCGCGAGATCGTGACCTGGCTGAAGTCGGACGCTTAACCGACTGCGCCACCCAGGCGCCCCAAGAGAGAATTTTAAAAGAAGCAAGAGAAAAGAAAACAGTTACATACAAGGGAAACCCCAAAAAGCTATCAGTGGATTCTTCAGCACAAATTTTACAGACCAGAAGGGAGAGGCAGGATCTATTCAAAATGCTGAAAGAAAAAAACTCTGCAACCAAGAATACTGTATCCAGCAATCCATCATTCACAACAGAAGGAGAGTTATGCAAAAGTTCCCTGACACGCAAAAGTTAAAGCAATTTATCACCACTACACCAGCCTTACAAAAAATGTTAAAGGGGACTCTTTGAGTGGAAAGGAAAGAATATAAGCAAGAGTAAGAAAAGTAAGAAGCATAAGAAAATGGACAAACAATGTGAACAGACAGTTCTCAAAAGATATACAAAGGGCCAACAAATCTGTGAGAAGATATTCAACATCTTGGTCATTAAGAAAATACAAATGCAAACCACGAACAGATACCACTTAACACCCATTAGGATTTTTTTTTTTTTTTTTTAAAGTAGGCTTCACACCCAGTATGGAGCCCAACATGGGGCTTGAACTCATGACCCTGAGATTAAGAACTGAGACGAGATTAAGAGTCGGATGGTTAACTGACTGAGTCACCAGGCACCCCCATTAAGATATTTTTAATTAAGAAAAACATGAAAAATAACAAGTGTTGATGAGAATATGGAAAAATAGAGACCCTTATCAATTGTGGTAAGGCTGTAAAATGGTGCATCCACTATGGAAAACCAGTTTGGTGTTTCCTAAAAATAGGTAACAGAGAATTTCCAATCGACCCAGCTACTCAACTTCTAGATATATACACAGGAAAAATGAAAACTTATGTATACACAGAAACTGGTACATGAGTGTTTACAGCATCATTATTCATAATAGCAAAAAAGAAACAAAGTACATGCTACAACTTGGATAAACCTTGAAAACATTATGCTCAGTAAAAGAAGTCAGACATGAAGGTCATGTATTGCATGATTCCTTTCATATGAAATATCCAGAATAGGCAAACTGATGCAGATAGTAAGTAAAGAGTATCAGGTGATAGTGGAAGGAGAAAATAGGAAATATTACATAATAGCTACAGGATACTGAAACAGTTCTGAAACAAGAGAGCTGGAGGTTGTGTAATATTATGAATATACTAACTACCACTGAACTGTGCATTTAAAATGATTGTGTGCTACGTAAATTTCACCTGAATTTAAAAAAAGATAGCAATATTAAAATATTTCCATGTTCTGACAACAATCAATTCACAGCAAACTTCTACTTCCTTAGACTCTCTCTAAAATTACCCAACCAAAGTCCAAATCCTATAATAGGTTCTTTCTAATACCCTCTTAAAAAAACACCCAAAGGTTTCCTATAAATACGTGTAGAATCCTTCACTGCAACAAGTATAAAAAACTGTGTTCTTACTGGTCTTTTTGGCTGGAAGGCATTGACAGGAGTAACAACCAATTTCTCAACAGAAATAAAAGAAGCCCAAACACAAAGGGATAATATTGTAGTTAGAAAAAAACAACTGCCTACCCTGAATTCTAACTAGTAAAAAAACTATCATTCAAAAGTGAAGGTGAAATACAGAACATGACAAGACAACAAAAACTGACAATTTCTCACTACAAGTGTTCTTCAAAAAAAGGAAGTGATTATAGATGGGAGAACTGAAGATGCAGGAAAGAATAAAAAGCAACAAAAATGGTTACTATGTGGGTAAATCTAAAATAATGACATAAAACAATGATGATTTTTTATGGGGCTTAAAACACATATGCAGTCAAAAATACGTATTCTAGGAAATAAACTAAGAAGGGGAGGAAGTTAATGGAATCTTTAATGTTTTAGTTTCCTTGTATTGTCTAAAAAATATAAAATAACTTAATTAGACTTACAGGTCAACAGTGCATGTTGCAAACTCTAGGGCAGCTGTTCCCAAAAGTGCAATCTACAGGCCTCTAGGGATCCCTGGGACCTTATTAGGGGATCTTTAAAATCACAATTATTTTCATAATAACACGAAGACCTTATCTGCCTTTGTCACTCCCATTCTCTCAAAATTGTAAAATGGAGTTGTCCAGAGTCTACAGGACTCGTGCTATTCCAACAGATTAAAGCAGAAGCACGTGTAAGAATCCAGCTGTTTTCTATTAAGTGAGATATTAAAGAAATGTGCAAAAATGTAAAAACAATGCTACTCTTCCCACTAAGTTTTGTTTTGGAAAGTATGTTCTTCACAAAATTATGTTATTTATAATGGCATTTAATGGGAAACTCTTCCTCCAAACAATAAATTATCTGACCCAAAGTGTCAACTGTGCTAAGGCTGAGAAACACTGATATAACCAAATGAAGTTCTTTTTAAGAGTTTAAATGGGGGGCGCCTGGGTGGCTCAGTCGGCTAAGCGTCCGACTTCAGCTCAGGTCACGATCTCACGGTCCGTGAGTTCGAGCCCCGCGTCGGGCTCCAGGCTGATGGTTCAGAGCCTGGAGCCTGCTTCCGATTCTGTGTCTCCCTCTCTCTCTGCCTCTCCCCTGTTCATGCTCTGTCCCTCTCTGTCTCAAAAATAAATAAACGTCAAAAAAAATTAAAAAAAAAAAAAAAAGAGTATAAATGGGTCTTGAGAAAGCAGAATTTGAGACTCCTGACCTAAATAAATGAAAGGATAATATGACATTCATGGACTGGAAGACATTACCATAAAGATGTCAACTCTAGAGGCGCCTGGGTGGCGCAGTCGGTTAAGCATCCGACTTCAGCCAGGTCACGATCTCGCGGTCCGTGAGTTCGAGCCCCGCGTCGGGCTCTGGGCTGATGGCTCAGAGCCTGGAGCCTGTTTCTGATTCTGTGTCTCCCTCTCTCTCTGCCCCTCCCCCGTTCATGCTCTGTCTCTCTCTGTCCCCAAAAAAATAAAAAATAAATAAAAAAAAAAAACGTTGAAAAAAAAAAGATGTCAACTCTATCTCAAATTAATGAATAAATTCAATTTTTGTAAAACTGACCACGTGACTACAAAAATGTATATGGAAGTGCAAAGAGTCAAGAAGAACAAGGTGGAAAGATCTGTCTTACTAAATACAAAGACTTGCTATAATGCCACATAAATTAAAGCAGCATGATTTTGGTGTAAGGGTAGATACAGTAAACCAACAAAATAAAATAGAGCTCCAAAGCAGACCCATGTATATATGGTCACCTGATTTATGACAAAGGTGATCCTGTAGAGCAGAGGCGAGACAATCTTTTCAATAAATGGTGCCGGTGCCTCATAAAATGCGTACCCCTAAGAAAAAAAAAAGGTGACCTCTATACTTTACATTTAGTTGGCCCCTGAACAACATGGGTTTGAATGGCAAAGAGGTCCACTCATTACATGGATTTTTTTCAGTAAATATACTACGGTACTATGAATGTATTTTTCTTATGATTTTCTTATTAACATTTTCTTTTCTCTAGCTAACTTTTAATATAAGAATGCAGTATATAATACATATATAAAATGTGTGTTAATTGACTATCTTATTTTATTAAGGCTTCCAATCAACAGTAGGCTATTAGTAGCTAAGTTTTTTGGGAGTCAAAAGTTATATAGCAATTTTCGACAATGCAGGGGTCAGTGCCCCAAACTCCCATGTTGTTCAAGGGTCAAGTGTATATAGAATCAGTTTTAGGTAATAAAGTCTCTAGCACAGTGTCTTAACAACCTCAGCACTAGTGACACTCTGGGCTAGGTAACTGTTTTGTGCATTGCTGGACGTTTAGCATTCTGCGCACTGTAAGATGTTTAGCAAGCATCCCTAGCCAACCCACTAGACACCAGGAATACCCCAGTCACCTAGCTGTGAAAACTAAAAATGTGAACGTTACCAAATTTCCTGCACAGGTAGGGAAGGTGTGGGGTGAGGGAAGGGAGAATTGCCTTAGTTAAGAACCACTGTTGGGCGCCTGGGTGGCGCAGTCGGTTAAGCGTCCGACTTCAGCCAGGTCACGATCTCGCGGTCCGTGAGTTCGAGCCCCGCGTCGGGCTCTGGGCTGATGGCTCAGAGCCTGGAGCCTGTTTCTGATTCTGTGTCTCCCTCTCTCTCTCTGCCCCTCCCCCGTTCATGCTCTGCCTCTCTCTGTCCCAAAAATAAATAAACGTTGAAAAAAAAAAAAATTTAAAAGAACCACTGTTCTAGAAGGTAACATAAGAGATGTCTTCACCTCCTTGCAGCAGGGAAAGATTTCTTAAACAACGCAAGAAACATTGACTATAAAGGAAAACAATGATAAACTGAACTACATTAAAATTTAGACCTTCCTTTCATCAAAAGATATTAACAGTAGGGTAAAGATCAAGCCAAAGTGGGTATATATTTTTCTAACAAACCTAACTAAATGAAGGTCTTATATCTACCACATATGAAAACAGGGGTGTGCCTAGGTGGCTCAGTTGGTTATGTGTCTGACTTTGGCTCAGGTCATGATCTCACAGTTCGTTGAGTTCAGGCCCCACGTCACGCTCTGTGCTGACAGCTCAGAGCCTAGAGCCTGCTTCAAAATCTGTGTCTCCCTCTCTCTCTGTCCCTCTTCCACTTGTGCTTGCTCTCTCTCTTTCTCTCAAAAATAAACATTAACAAAATTTTTAAATAAAAAAAAAAACTCTTAAAAAGGACAGAAATTCCAAAAGGGAAAAAAAAGGGCTCATATCCATAAACTATGTAACTCGTATAAATTAGGAATATATTAGGAATATAATAATAATAATTATAGTAATAATAAAAAGATGGGGGAAAGAAGGAGCCTCACAACAAAGGATATACGAACAGCCAAAAAATTTGTGAAAAAGTACTCAATCTTATTTGAAATCAGGGAAATACACCCACCAGAAGGGCTAAAATTAAAGAGGCTATTGACACCAGATGCTGGTGAAAATTCAGAGCAACATGAACACTCATATCCTACTAACAGGACAGGTACAACTATGTTGAAAACAATTCTCATGTTATCTTCTAAATTTAAACACATATACACCAATCACCCAGCTAATCTACTCCTGGTATGTACTCAACATAAATGTACATGTGCCCCAAGAAACACATACAAGAATGTTATGACAGTATTATTCAATCCAAATGTCCAAAAGTAAAAAAGATACTGATGAAATACAAGTGAGCTATAACTACATCTGAAAATGAAAACAACCAAGAACCTCCCAAATGTAATGTTAAGCAAAATAAGCAAAAACAAAATAATACTATTATATAATTCTATTTATATAAAAGCACAAAGGCGGGGTTAAAAAAACAAAAACACAAACATATTCTTTGAAGTCAAGCCAGTGGTTACTCCAAGTAAGAGTAATCGGGAAAGGAAACACAGGGGCTGCTGGGTTGCTGGCAGTATTCTATTTCTTGATCTCTGGTGGCTGTGGGGTGTTTACTTTGTGGTGATTCACTGAGCTGTATACTTACACTTTGTGCACTTTCTTGATGTATCATATTTGAATTTTAAAGACCTGGATCACCATCTTTTATATGCTGTATATGCAACTTAGAACACAATAATTACACAAATATTTTAGCTACTATGATATTAGGTATCAATTGCTTAGGAGAAAAGTCATGTCTGGGGTGTAATAACTTTCCACATCTTACATTTCTAGATCGTCTGCATATTGGCTGCAGAAAGACATAATGAAAAACACCTTTATATTTTCTGTTTTCCTATACATTTAATTTACCTTGATCACCTGAAAAAAATCCAATTTCATAGCTTTATATAAGACAAAATAAAATACACATCTTAGAAAATGCTAACACTAAAGAAAAGTTGAAGATGTTTGTTTCTAATATTAAAAATATTTTTCTGACATTTAGACACAAAGATTTCATTAAGGCAAAAAATAAAGATGATGCCTGAACTAAAAGACAATCCTATCAAAAATTCGTAGGCTTCCCTCTCTACCAAACTAAGCCTTGGTTTATATTTTTATATTCCATATGACATTTTAATACAATTCAATTTTACAACACCTATTATTATTTTGTTTACAAAATAAGAATCAAATATTTATAATATTAAGTTGCTTAATATCAAGCTGCTCCCCTCTGAATTTAATGATTTATGCAGAACAGCAGTTAATAGCAGAAGCAGACCATCTGATTCATTTTTAAGCCAAGTAGTGCCACCAAGTGGTGGCAATTTTTTTTCATAAAACACCACTCTGAAGCAACAGAAAGTTACATTGAAATACATTATGAGAATAGAAAAAAAAAAATCAACCTAAGAATAAATTTTAAGTAAATAAGTTTGCGAAATATTTTGGTACAAAGTCTGAAAACAAACCGAAAAGGTCAATCTTTTTGGAAAACAGCTGTATGTATTACCCTGAAGAAACCTACAGTTTCAAAGTTAAGTTTTTTTTTAGAAAGCAAACAATGAATATAATGCCACATTGTTTACTTTTCGTTGCTTGTTTTTTAGTTCCAGATTTTCTTAAAAAGACTTACACTGCTTTAGAAATTAATGAAACACATGCAGGGGAGGCACCTGAGTTTTACAACAGTATTACCCTCATTAAAGACAGGGAGACAGGAAGGAGAGTAGTAAATGATCTGTTTCAGGCCTCTCCTTGGCTTGTGGATCATCTTCCTATGTCTCTTCAAACTGTCTTCCTCTATATGCATGCCTGCGTCCAAATATCCCTTTTTTAATAAGTACATCAGTTATAAGTGGATTTGCTCCATCTTCCTTAGTGACCTACCTTTAACTTGATTCCCCCTGTAAATACCCTATCACCAAATAAGGTTTACTCTGAGGTATTCCGAGATAACTACCTCAGGTCCTACTCTGCGGTGATGGGGATTAGGACTTCAAAAGTGAACTGGGGATTGGGAGAGCAGTAACACTAACCCTTTGTATTTGAATATTTTTGATGACTATTTTTCTTATTTAAAAAGAAGAAAAATAGCTCTTAGAAATTATTAAATGATGAATACTTGTGATATTGTGATATATGAGAAACATTTGGTCTTCCTCCCAGTTTCTGGCACTCCTAAAACCCTTAGGAATTTCCTAAGTATAAAGAGTTATAAAAAAATTCTTTCGTTATGTTAATGAGGTGACTTTTGGAGATCACCTAAGACTGGGGACTGCTTGCCAGAGGTTGCCATGCTAACCATGTGTCCCACCTACCTGACCTCTGGAGGGGAGAAGGGTTAGAGGTTAGATCAATTGCTGATGATTTAATCAATCCTGTAAATATAATGAAGCTGTCATAAAACCTCAAAAGGATGGGGCTCAGAGAGTTTGTGGGTTCGTGAACACAGGGATGTGCTGCGAGGGTGGTGTGCCTGGAGAGGACAATGGAAACTGCACACTTCTTCCTGAGTTATATCCTTTTATAATAAACCGGAAATCTAGTAAGTAAACTGGTTTTCTGAGTTCTGTGAGCTGCTCTAGCAAATTAATCAACCCCAAAGAGGGGATCATGGGAACTTGTGATTTAGAGCCAGTAGGTTTGAAGTACAAGTAACAAGGTAACAACCCAGACTTGTAACTTGCATCCTAAATTCAAGAAGAGGGTCATGGGAACCTCTAACTGGTAACCAGTTGATCAGAAGCAGACCACAACCTGGGCTTGCAACTGGCATCTGAAGTTTAGGGGTGGGGGGAGTCTTAGAGGGCTGTAACATTAACCTGTGAAATAGTATCAGAATTGAGCTGAATTGTTTTTTTAATGTTTATTATTTTTTAGAGAGAGAGAGAGAAGGTGGGAGAGAAAGAAACAGAGAGAGAGAGCAAGCGTGAGCAGGCAGGGGAGGGGCAGAAGGAGAGAAAGAATTGCCAAGCATGCTCCATGCTGTCAGTGCCGAGCCTGACACAGGGCCCTATCTCACAAACCATGAGGTCATAACCTGAGCTGAAATCAAGTCTATCTAATGCTTAACCAACTGAACCACCCAGGTGCCCCAGAATGAGCTGAATTGTAGGACACAAAGCTGATATCTGGAGAACTGCATGGTGGTGTGCATAGAAATCAACCCTCCATATACTGGAAATGGTTCCAGAACCTAATAATACTATTTTACTTTGGTAAACTATTACCAGCAAAATAAATGACTAAATTTTAGTAGAAAGCTATACACACGCGCGCACACACACACACACACACACACACACTCTTTGATATTAGTAGTTAAGTGTCATTTGGTTAATGTACAACCCAATTATAATGTACACAGTCCTAGGCCTCATCTCCTAACACTCTTATCACTGTACCCCAGCCATGCTGGCCTCCTTGCTATTTCTTGACCAGGCCCCACATACTTTGTATTTAATGTTTTCTGCCTGGAGTTCTTCCTCCACAGATTCTTCAGTTCCAGTGATCTTCTCAGTTCCTAAATAAAACAGCACCCTTAGTCACTCTTCATCCCCCTCTCTGGTCTTATTTGTCTTCACATTACTTATTAGTAGCTGACAGATTATATAGTTATATGATTATCTGTTTCCTCTCCCCTACCACAAAGTAAGCTTGAGAGCAGAGACTAACGTTTCGTTCACGGATGCACCTCTAGTACCTAATACAGTACCAGTGTGACTGCTTTTTTGTGTATGATCACAAGCAGAAATAATTTTTAAAAATTAATCCATCTGCTTTCTCATTGGATCTGTTGGTTTCTTTCTAATCACTTCTTCATGCCTAGAGGCAGAGTGACCTTTTCAAGCTTACCACTCCTCTATGTAACACAACATTTTCCTCTATTTCAGGACAAAGTCCCAAATCTTTATCACAGCTGAAAAGGCTTTTTTTTTTTTTTTTAAATGTTGTCATTTATTTTTGAAGGAGAGAGAGACAGAGCATGAGCTAGGGAGGAGCAGAGAGAGAGGGAGACATAGAATCTGAAGCAGGCTCCAGGCTCTGAGCTGCCAGTACAGAGTCCGACGCGGGGCTCGAACTCACGAACCGTGAGATCATGACCTGAGCCGAAGTCGGACGCTCAACTGACTGAGCCACCCAGGCGCCCCTGAAAAGGCTTTTCGCTGGGCCCTGCCTACCTTTCCATCTCTTTACTCCTCACAGTTCTCAGGGAATTCAACTACTCTGGCCCTCTCTCAAATTCCCCATTGTGTTCCTTCTCATCACAGGGACTCTGCACAGGCAGTTATTTTGGTCTGGAATCCTCTGTTCCCCTCCATCACATAAATTAGCTAACCTTAACTCCTAAGCTTCCTTCAGATCACAGCTCTAAATGTCACTTACTCTGGGAAGCCCTCCTTGAAAACTCTGTGTCAAGTTCCTCTGTCATATGCTTTTGTTTCTTTCAGAGCTCTTTCAAATATTTGATATAATTTTTGAAGAACATATTTCTCCCAATGAATAGGAACCATATTTTTGCTGTATATACTGTGTTTCAAGCAACTAGAAGGTGCTTGAATACCTAAATGAAGGGACAAAGACAAAGCAGGCTAACTATAAGTGAATAATAAAGCCTGCAATCAGTCAATTATGGGAATTCAACAAAGCAAACTTTCTTTTTTATTAATGTTAACTGTTTTATCCAGACACACTTCTTATTTCTGGGTAACTGCCTCTCCCTAGCCATCAGTGTGTACACAAAAGATAAAAACTTATTTAATATTTCCACTAATTGGAAAGTAAGAGTAATATAAACCTTTGCAACATTTATCATTATATCATTAGCTTTCAGGTGCTTTAAACAACAAAAGAACACACTTTTACTGTTTCTATACTGTTAATTATTAATATCACAGTAATTAAAATGGGTCATAATGAATTTTTCAAACAAATTCATATCATAAATGATATAAAGTAAGGCTACAATATCCTCCCAGATTTATGACATTTTTTCTAAATACTTTAAAATACCTTCAGATGGCAAAGGTGCACACCTACCTGCCACAGTAAACCAAAAGTTGTTTATTGGACTTGGTTGGTATTGCACTCTAAGGATATGGTAAAATGTTGATTGCAAAAAACAATTCCAAATAATTTCATTCAACTCACTAATTCATTCAGTTACACAGAACATTTTGAACCCACTTAATGTTATAGACTGAATTGTGCCCTCACGGCCCCATCATATACTGAAGCCCTAACCCCAAGTATTCAGACTGTGACTATATTTAGAGACAAGGCCTTTAAACAGGTAACTAAAATGAGGCAGTTAGGGTAAGTCTTAATCCAAGTTGACTGGTGTCCTTAAAAGGAGGAATTAGGACATACAGAGAGACAACAAGGATGTATGCACACAGAGAAAACGCCATGTAAGGACACAGCAAGAAAATGGCCATCTAAAGCCAAGGAGAGAGGCCTCAAGAGAAATCAAACCTGCCTTGGACTTCCAGCCCTCAAAACTGTAAGAAAATAAATTTCTGTTGTTTAAGCCACCCAGTCCATGATATGTTCTTATGGCAGCCCTAGTAGACGAATACACTTACACTGTATTTGAAGGATCTATTGTAATATATGTGAATAACTAGTTATTTTTGCCCTATGAATACACCAAACTGAGGTTACCTCCACCATGCTTTACACTAAATGTTGGGGCTTAAAAAAGGAGTATCTGTTTGGGCATATGAGCACCCTTGCCTAAGAAAAAATTTGGTCCTGCCTACTCATATTATTGCACCCCATGCAGCAGAGATATATTTCTACCTAGATATCGACAGCAATTTCCTTAATGGTCAGAAGAGAACAACTTAGCTATTATTACCTGATGTATTAAACATATGGATCTCTTTTGAGTCCATAATATAAAAAGCTTTACATAAGAAGTCCCTGTAAATGACTTTAATTAAAACAGTTTGCTAACTGTCCTTTTCTGTGGCTGAGAAAATTGTGAACTAGTGGTCAAAACCGTAAACGTGCTTTGGAAAAACTGAGACTTTTCAAAAACAGATCGTCAGAACTTCTTCCCTAGAGTTTCTGATTCAACTTTGCTATAGTTTTCCATTTTCCATAGTAGCTCTAATATGTAGTCAGAATCATCTAAAACAGGTTTCTCAACCATGTCTGCACCTGGAGACCTTTTAAAAACTACCGACACTTAGTCTCCTTCTGAAGAATTTAGGAATGTGGCTCTGGCACTGTTAGTTTTAAATATATATATTTAAAGAATTATTAAAAGAATACACATATATATTAAAGAAACTCCTAGGGAGCTAAAGGTGCAACCATGATTGAAAAACATAGTGTGGAATCCAGGTAGCATATGACTATATGTTGTGATTAATGTGAGGCATGTGCAACCAAATATTGGTATGTATGAATGATTACTGAAAGGTATATTATCACATTCCACTGAACATATTTTCCTTAGTAGTAAAGACAGAGTAAATAATACTATATACTGTAGCACGTCTTCATTATGAAAGGCAACTGTGTGCCTTCAATTATCTAAGTAGAAAAAGAAATGAGAACATCAACAAAACACAGCAAACAGAATTCAACAATACATTAAAAAGTATACACACCGTGACCACGGGGCGGGGGCAGGGGATGGTTTATTTCTGGAATGCAAGGATAGTTTAACATAAGACAATCAATCAATGTAATATACATTAACAAAAAATAAGGATGAAAACAACATGATCATCTCAGTTGATGCAAAAAAAAACATTTGAAAAAATTCAACATTGGGGCGCCTGGGTGGCTCGGTCGGTTAAGCGTCCAACTTCAGCTCAGGTCATGATCTCACGGCCCGTGGGCTCGAGCCCCGCGTCAGGCTCTGTGCTGACAGCTCAGAGCCTGAAGCCTGTTTCAGATTCTGTGTCTCCCTCTCTCTCTGACCCTCCCCCGTTCATGCTCTGTCTCTCTCTGTCTCAAAAATAAATAAACGTTAAAAAAAAAAAAATTAAAAAAAAAATTCAACATTATTTCATGATAAAAACATTCAATGAACTAGGAATAGAATGAAATCACCTCAACATAATAAAGGCAATATATGGAAAGCCCAGAATTTACATTGCACTCAAGGGCAAAAGACAGAAACCTTTCCTCGAAGATCAGAAACAAGACAATGATGCCCATTTTTATTGTATCTATTTACACAGTACTGAAATTCCTATCCAGAGCAACTAGGCAAGACACAGAAATAAAAGGCATTCAATTTAGAAAGAAAGGAAGTTATCTTTGTTTGCAGATGACATGATCTTATAGGCAGAAAATTCTAAAGATGCCACAAAAAACCTGTCAGAAATAAATGAATTCAGCAAAGTTGCAGCATTCAAAAATCAACATACCCCCTACCTTACACCACTTAACAACAATTAACTCAAAATGGATTTAAGACTTGAATGTAAGTAAGACCTGAAAACATGAAACTCCTAGAAATAAACATGGTATTGACATGGGTATTGGCAAAGGCTTTTTTTTTTTTTAATTTTTTTTAATGTTTATTTATGTTTGACAGAGAGAGAGAGAGAGAGACAGGGCACGAGTGGGGGAGGGGCAGAGAGAGGGAGACACAGAATCTGAAGCAGGCTCCAGGCTCCGGGCTGTCAGCACAGAGCCCAACGTGGGGCTCGAACCCACAGACTGCGAGATCATGACCTGAGCCGAAGTCAGACGCTCAACCGACTGAGCCACCCAGGTGCCCCAAGGGCTTTTTGAATATGACACCTTAACAAGCAACAAAATAGTAACAGGGATTACATCAAATTAAAAGGCTTCTGTAAAGCAAAGAAAACAATCAAAAAGTAAAAAGACACCCTACAGAATGGGAAAAAAATATTTCCAAACCATAAATAGAAAAAGGGATTAACACCTCAAACGTATAAACGTACAACTGAATAGCTGGAAAACAAATAATACAATTAGAAATGGTGCAAAGGATCTGAATAGACAGTTTTCTTAAAAGATATATAAATGGCCAACAGGTACATGAAAAGATGCTCAATGCCACTAGTGAGTAGAGGTATGCAAATCAAAACCACAATGAGAGAGGGGTGCCTGGATGGTTCAGTCAGTTACGAATCTGACTTCAGCTCAGGTCATGATCTCCTGGTTAGGGGGTTCGAGCCCCATGTCGGGCTCTCTTCTGTCAGCACGAAGCCCACTTTGAATCCTCTGTCTCCCCCTCTCTCTTCCCCTATCCCATGCACATGCATGTGCTCTCTCTCAAAAATAAATGAACATTAAACAAAAATTTTAAAAACCACATGAGGTATCACCTCACTCCTGTTAGGATGGTCATGATCAAAAAGACAAGTAACAAATGCTGATAAAGACATAGAGAAAAGGAACCCCTGTATACTGGTGGTGGAAATGTAACTGGCCTAGCCACTACGGAAAACAGCATTTTGTTCCTCAAAAAATAGACCTACCCTAGGATCCAGCAATTCCTGGGCATTTACCCAAAGAAAACAAAAACACTAACTTGAAAAGATATCTGCTACCTATGTTCATAGCAGATTATTTACAATAACTAAGACACAGAAACAACTTAAGTGTCCAATGACAGACGAACAGATGAAGAAGTTGTGGTAAATATATACAACAGAATATTATTCAGCTGTAAAAAATGAGGAAATCCTGCCATTTACAATATGGGTGGACCCTGAAGGCATTATACTACATGAAGTAAGTCAGAGAAAGGCAAATAATGTATGACCTCATCTACATGTGGAATCTAAAAGGAGAAGAAACCCCACAAATTCATGAAGAGACCAAATTTATGGTTACCACAGGTGAGGTGGTGGTGGGAGGAGGGTACTGGAAAAAGGTGGCTAAAAAATACAACTTCCAGTTACAAGATAAATAAGTACTACAGACAGAAGGTACAACATGACGACTATAGTTAACACCACCTTAAGACATACAGGAATGGTGTTAAGAGAGTAAACCCTAAGAGTTCTCATCACAAGGAAAAAACTTCTTTCTCATTTTTTGCTTTTTCTATTTTATCTATATGATGATGGACGCTAACTAAACTAATGGCAGTAATCATTTGACAATGCAGTTGACCCTTGAACAACACAGGTTTGAACTGTGTGGGCCCAGTTATAAGCAGATTTTTCACAGTACAATACTGTAAATGTATTTTCTCTTCCTCATGATTTTCCTAATAACATTCTCTTTTCTCTAGCTTATTTTATTGCAAGAATGGTACCTAACACATGTCACACAAAATGTGTGTTAATCAACTCTCCATGTTATCGGTAAGTCTTCCGATCAACAGTTGGCTATTAGAATTAAGTTGCTGGGGAGTCAAAAGGTATATACGTGGATTTCCACTGTGGAGAGGGTCAGCACCCCTCACTCCCATGTTATTCAAGGATCAACTGGATATGTAAGTAAAACCATTATGCTGCACACCTTAAGTTTATATAGTGATGTATGCAAATTATATCTCAATAAAACTAAGAAAAAAATAAAAATAACAACAGGGGGGAATAACATGCAAAGGTTGACTGCATTTCTCAAAATAAACAATGACCAATCTGAAAACAAAAAAAAAACACTTAAAATGATACCATTTAAAAAAGCATCAAAAAGAATACAGTATTTAGGAATAAACCTAATCAAAGAGGCTAAAGACTTACTACTGAAAAAACTACATTGCCAAAAGAAATTGAAGATGATAAAAATAAAAGACATCCAGTGTTCATGGATTAGGAGACTTAATAACATTAATATTAAATAACATTATATATAAACATTAATATGTTATATATAACATTTATATATATAACATACTTATAACATATATGTTATATGTATATGTGTATATATATATAACATATATATAACATATTTATATAACATTAACATAAAATATTAATACTACTCCAGGTAGATTTAATCCAATCCTTTATCAATATCCCAATGGCATTTTTGCAGACAAAAAATTTCATTCTAAAACTTACATGGAATTTCAAGGGACCTTAAATAGCAAAAACAATCTTGAAAAAGAAGAACAAAGTTACAAGTCACACTTACTGATTTTAAAACTTACACAAAGCTACAGTAATCAAAACAGTGTGGTAGTGGCACAGACTACAGACTACACTCCCATATATAAGATCATACGATTTTTGACAAGGATGTCAAGAACATTCCAAAGGGATAGACAGTCTTCTCAAAAAATAATGCTGAGAAATCTGAATTAACATGAAAAAGAATGAACTCTTGGACTCTTACTTTCAAATATTCAATCAACATCATATACCTGGAATAAATACCACCTGCTTGTACTATATAATTGTTTTTACACATTATTTGGTTCAATTTGCTAATATTTTCTTGAGAATTTTTTGCGTCTAACGTTAGAGATGTTAAGTCTACAGTTTTCTTGTTTTTGTACTTTCTCTGCCTAGTTGTGGCTTCAGTGTAATACTAGCTTCATAAAATGAAATGGAAAGTGTTCCCTCTTCCATTTTCTGGAAAAGATTAGATATAATTGGTGTTAATTCTTCTTAAATTTGTTTAAAATAATTCTCTAGTTTGGAATTTTCCAGTTAAACTTCCATCTTGGCCTAAAGATTTCTTTTCTGGAAGTTTCACAATTCTAAATTCAATGTCCTTACTAGTTATTGGTCTATTAAACATTAGTTGTGTATTGAGTAAGTTGCAGTTGGTTGTGTTTTTAAGATATTGGGCCATTTCATACAAATTGTTAAATTTATGTCTGTAAAATTGTTCATAGTAAGCTCTTATCATCCCTGTAATATCTATAGGGTCTATAGTGATACCCACCGTTACATTATTAAATAGGTAATTTTTATCTACTTTCTATCTTTATCAGTCCTGCTAGAAGTTTATCAAGCTTATTGATTTTTCATATAAGTAGCTTTCCATTTCAGTGATTTTTCTCTTTTTAATTTCATTTATTTCTACTCTTAAATTTATTATTTTCATTTTCTGTTTACTTTGGGCTTAGTTTGCTTTTCATTCTCTATTATATGAAATCTTTCCCTTTTCAAATGTAACATTTTAACACTATAAATTTCTCAACATTGCTTCAGCTGCATTCCTTGTATTTTGTTATGTCGTATTTTCATTTCCATTAGATTTCTTTTTCTGAGAATTTTTAAGCCATGGATTATTTAGAAGCAGATTTAATTTTCAATAGACAGATACTCTCCTATTACTGACGTCTAATTTCATTCCATTATGGTCACAGAACACTCTATATGATTTAGATTCTTATACATTTCTTCAGGCTTGTTTCATTGCTGAAAGGGGTTGTCTATCTTCATGAGTGTTTCATGGGCACTTGATTAAAATATGTATTCCTATGTGGTTAGGTAGAATGTTGTATACATGTCATTTAGATCCTGTTGGTTTATCGTATTCAGATTTTTTAGATTCTTGCGGGTTTTAGGTGTAATAGTTTTATCAGTTGCTGAGAGGAGAATGTTAAAGTGTTCAATTATAACTGTGGATTTATCTCTTCCTTTTTCAACTTTATCTTCTTTTTTATTTTATTTTTTTAGTGTAGATTAGGGCTCTATCATTTGGTATATACACATTTAGGATCATTATGTCTTCCTGGTAGATTTATGCTTTTATCATTATTTAATGTACCTCTTGGTCTCTAGTAATTTTTTCTATTCTGAAGTCAACTTAACAGAAATTAATGTTACCATTCTTGCCTCTTTTTTAAGTTAATATTTGCATGGTATATCCTTTTTCATCTTTTTATTTCCAGCCTACTTACGTCATTGAAGTAAATTTCTTGTAAGCTACATATAGTAGAGTTGTGTCTTTTATCTACTCTGTCATTTTCTTTTTTTTGATTGACATATTTATACCATTGACATTTAAAGTAATTTCCAACCTGCAAATTAAATGTTCCTATTTACTTGTGGCAGGTATGACAGTGTTAGAAGAGCCACTTAAAAACCAGAAGAATAATGACTCAATATAGAGAACCTCACTAAACAGATACAAAAGGAATCAGACAAAACTTTATAAAACAGAACCAAATAAATATTCTGGTGCTGAACAACAATTAAAATGAAAAATTCATTAGTGTATATTTCAAAAGGAGATCTGAGCAAGTAGAAGAGACTATCAGTGAACATGAAAGTAGATCAATTGAAATTATATAGTCTGAGAAGTAGAAAGACTAAAGAATGAAGCAAAATGAGGCTAAGAGACCTGTGGACACCATCAAATGTACCAATCTATTTATAATGAGAGATGAAGAAAGAGAGAAAGAGGTAGAAAGAATATTTCAACTAATAATGGACATATATATGCAAAATCTGATTAAAGACATGAAACTGAACAGCCAACAAATTCAACAAACTCCAAGAAAGAAACTCCAAATAGATCCAGACTAAGTCACATTAACATAAAATGGTCAAAACACAAACACAATGAATGAATAATTAAAGAAACAGGAGAGAAGTCATATACATTGGGCTGTAAGTAAGATTACAAGCTAATTTCTCAGGGTACCTGGGTGGCTCAGTCAGTTAAGTATTGGACTCTTGATTTCGGTTCAGGTCATGATCTCATTAGATCTCATTAGATCAAACCCTATGTAGGGCTCCACGCTGGGCATGGAGCCTGCTTAAGATATATTTTCTCTTTCTTTCTCTCTCTCTCTCTCCCCCCCCCCCTTGCCGTTCCCCTGCTTGAACATGCTCTCCTCCTCTCTCTCTCTCTAAAAAAAAAAAAAAAAAAGCTAATTTCTCATCCTATACCATGGAGGCCACAAAGCACTGACATAATAAAGTAGAGAAAGAGGGGCACCTGGGTGGCTAGTTGGTTAAGCAACTGACTCTCGATTTTGGCTCAGGTCATAATCTCATGGTTTGTGAGATGGAGCCTCTTGTTGGGCTCTGCACTGACAGAGTGGAGCCTGCTTAGGATTCACTCTCTTCCTCCCTCCCTCTCTGCCTCTCCCCTGCTCACACTCTCCCACTCTCTCTCAAAATAAAGAAACTTAAAAAAAAAAAAAAGTGCTGAAAGAAAAAAAATTGACCAAAAATTCTATACCCAGCAAAATTATCCTTAAAAAAAAAAAAAAAAAAAAAAAGAGGATTAAAACAGTCTCAGATAAATAAAAGCTGAAGATAGTTGACCACTAGTAGACCTGCCCCACAAGAAATGTTAAAGGGAATCATTCGGCTACAATGAAAGGACATTATATCATAACTCAAAGCCATAAAAAATAACAATGATAAAGGCAACTACATGTGTAAACATAAAAGCCAGTACTACTGTATAAAGTAACTTAGGACAGTAACAACAAAACAGAAGAAGGATGGAGCTATATAAGAACAGTTTTTACACTACTGATACAGAGCTGTTATTAATTCAAACTAGAATGTTATAATCTTAAGATATTAATTGAAATTGCCAAAGTAAACACAAGAGAACTAAAAAATACACATAAAAGGAAATGAGAGGAAATGAAAATGATGCACAACACAAATACCAATTAACACAAAAAAGGCAATAATGGATAGAACTACACAGATTATCAATAAGATGAACTGGATGTACCAGACATATACAGAATAATCGACCCAACAACAGCAGAATATACACTCTTTTCAAGTACATATGGAACATTCTTCAGGACAGACCACGTGTTAGGCCACAAAACAAGTCATAAATATTCAAGAATGAAATGATACAAATACCTTTTCTGACCAAAATGGAATGAAACTAGAAATCAATAGCACAAAGAAAACTGGAAATCCACAAATCTGTGAAAATTTAACAACACACTCTTAAACAACCAAAGGGTCAAAATAAAGAGCAAAAGGGAAATTAGAAAATACCCTGGGACAAAGAAAAATGAAAACACAACATAACAAAACTTGTGGAACACAATGAAAGCAATGTTAACAGGGGAAGTGTGTAGTTGTAAATAAGTTAAAAAAAAGAAAAAAGATCTTAAATCAACAACCTCACTTTACAACTCTAGAAATTATAAATGGAAAACATTAACACAAAGCTAGAAGAAAGAAGGAAATAATATACATTACAGCAGAGATAAGTGGATAGAGAACACAAAAACAATAGTAAAAACAATGAAACAAAAGGTCGGCTTTATGAAAAGATCAACAAAATTGACAAGTCCTCAGAGAGCTAATTAAGGAAAAACAGAAGACTCGAATTAACATCAATTCTCTTAAAACTCTTCCAAAAAATTGAAGAGGAGGAAACATTTCCAATCTCATTCAATGAGACCAGCATTACTTATTCTGGTACCAAAGCTAGACAAAGACACAAGAAAACTACAGACCAGTATCTCTGACGAATACTGATACAAAAAATCCTGAACATAATAAAAGCAAACTGATTTCAATAGCACACTGAAAGGATTATTACACCATGACCAAGTGGGATTTATTCCCAGAAGGCAAAGACGATTGAACACATGAAATCAATCAGTGTAATATACCACATCAACACAATGAACAAACACTACATAACCACTCAATTGATGCAGAAAAAACATTTAACAAAATGCGACACCATTTCATGATATAAAAACATGGTAAAAAAATAAGAATAGAAGAAAACTACCTCAATATAATAAGGCCCATTTATGAAAAGCACACAAGTAAAAATCACACTCAATGGAAAAGAAAGCTTTTCCTCTAACATCAGGAATAAGACAAGGTTGTATGCTCTTGCTGCTCCCATCAAACATAGTACTGGAAGTCCTCACAAGAGCAGTTAGGCAAGAAAAAAATAAAGCCATTCAAATTGGAAAGGAAAAAATAAAACTATCTCTCTTCATAGACAACCTTATGTAGAAAACCCAAAAGACACCAAAAAAAACCAAAAAAAACCAACAAAAAAAAAACCAATCCCAAAACTATTATAACTAAATAAACAAATTCACCAATGTTGTAGGATATAAAATTAACACACAAAAATCAGTTGTGTTGGGGCGCCTGGGTGGTTCAGTTGGCTAAGTGTCCAACTTCAGCTCAGGTCATGATCTCATGGTTCGTGGGTTCAAGCCCCACATCGGGCTCTGTGCTGACAGCTCAAAGCCTGGAGCCTGCTTCAGATTTTGTGTCTCCCTCTTTCTCTGCCTCTCCCCCACTCATGCTCTTTCTCTCTCTCTCTTAAAAATAAACATTAAAAAAAATCAGTTGTGTCTATACATTAACAATAAGCAACCTCGAAACAAATTAACAATCTCATTTACAAAAGTATCAATAAGAATAAAAAACAGGAATAAACTTAACCAAGGAGATGAAAGACTTGTGTACTGAAAATCATAATACATTGCCGAAGAAAATTAAGGAAAACACAAACGGAAAAATAACCAGTGTTCAAGGACTGGGAGACTTAATATTAGTAAGTCCATATTATCTATATTATCCAAAGCAATCAACAGATTCAACATAATGACTATCAAATTCCCAATAGCATTTCTTGGGGGAAAAGTAGATAAATTTACCCTAAATTTCATAGGAAATCTCAAGGGATCTCAAAAGTCAAAGCAATTTTGAAAAGGAAGAACAAAATTGCATGTCTTACATTTCTTAATTTCAAAATAAATTTGCAAAGCTATAGTAATAAAAACATTCTGGTACTGACATAAAGACAAACAGACCAAAGGAACCGAAAAGAGAGTCTGGAAATACACTCACAAAACAGTGAAATGATCTCTGCCAAGGATGCCAAAACCTTTCAACAAAAACTGGATACTCTCTTCAACAAATGATGCTGGGAAAATGGGATAAACACATACAAAAGGGTGAAGCTGGATCCTTATTTTATACCATAAACAAAAATTAACTCAAAATGAGCCACAGACCTAAATGTAAGATCTAAAACTATAAAACTCTTAGGAGAAAGCATAGAGGAAAAGTCTTCGTGACATTTAACTTGACAATAATTTCTTGAATATGACACCAAAAACACAGACAACAAAAGCAAAAATAGACAAATGGAAGTATACCAAACTTAAAAACTTCCATGCATCAGAGGGCACAATCAGCAGAGTGAACAGGCAGGTAATCTACACAATGGGAGAAAATATTACCAAATGTAGATATGGTAACTAGTTAATGTCTAAAATATATTTTAAAAATTCTTGCAGAACAAAAAAACAAATAATTAAAAAATGGGCAAAGGACTTGAAAAGATGTTTCTCTAAATATAATCTACAAATGCCAACAAACATATGAAAAAAATGCTCATCATCATTAATCATCAGAGAAAGGCAAATCAAAACCATAATGAAGTATCACTGCCATCCATTAGGATAGTTCCCTCAAAGAAATAACAGAAAATGACAAATGTTGGTGAAGATGTGGACAACCTAGAACCCTGTGAACTATTTGGGGGACTGTAAAGTGGTGCAAAAACAGGATGGAGGCTCCTAGGAAACTTAGAAATAAAACTATCATATGATCCAGCCATAACAACACTTTGAGGTATATATTCAAAAAAATTTAAGGAAGACTCTTGAAAAATATTTGCATACTCATGTTTATAACAGCACTATTCACAATAGCCAAGAGGTGGAAGCAACCCAAACATCTACTGATGGATAAATCAATAAAGGAAATGTGGTATATAAATACAATGAAATACTATATAGCCTTAAACAGGAAGAAAATCCTGTCACAAGCTACCAAATGGATGAAGCTTAAGAACATTATGCTAAGTGAAATAAGTCAGTCACAAAAAGGCAAATATTATATGATTCCACTTATATGAGGTATCTAAAATAGTCAAATTCATGAGAACACAAAGTTGAATGTGGTCACCAGGGGCTGGGAGGAAGGGCAAAATGGGAAGCTGTTGTTTAATCAGTATTGAATTTCAGATTTACAAAATGAAAAAGTTCTGGATATCTGTTTCACAAAATATACTTCATAAGTATACTGTGAATATGCTTAATACTATTGAACCATAAACTTGAAAATGATTAAGATGTGCATAGCAGCACTATTCACAAGAGCCTGAAGTTTTAAGCAACCCAAATGTCCATCCACAGGTGAATGGATAAAGAAACTATAGCACAGCCATACAACAGAATGTTATTCTTATTCAGGCATAAAAAGAAATGAAGTACTCATATGGTACAACATGGATCAGCCTCAAAAACATTATGCTAAGTGAAAGAAGCCAGACACAAAAGGTTACATACTATGCAAGGCATTTCATATGAAATATCCAGGATAAGCAAAGTCATAGAGATAATAAGCAGATTAGTGGTTGCCAAGGGCTGTGGGTAGAGGGAAGAACAAGGACTGACTGCTTACTGGGTACAGGGTTTCCTTGCGTGTGATGAAACATAATGAAACAGATTACAGGTATAACTGCACAATATTGTAAATCTAAAAGGTCACTAAATTTTATACTTTAAAATTAATAATATATTTTAGGTTAATTGTACCTTCAAGAAAAAAAATCAATTGCATTTCCATATACTAACAATGAACATACAAAACCTGAAGTTAAAATCACAATACTATCTCCTTAATGAAACATAAAATACCTGTGTGCTGAAATTACAAATGCTAATGAAAGAAATAAAGACCTAAATAATGGAGAGACAGATTGGAAGATCAATCAATATAGTATAGACTTATTCTTCCCAAACTGATCTATAGGTTTATTACAAATCCTATCAAACCCTGGGAATGATTTTGATAGACATAAACAAGCTTATTTTAAACTTTATATGAAAAGGTACAGGCTTAGATTAGCTAAAATAAACTTGAAAAGAATAAAGTGGGAAAATCGTTGCAGCATATTATATCACAGTATACTACAACATACTATACACTTAAATTACAACACAGTATACACCTATAATCGTCAAGATAGCATGGTACTGGATAGACATATAGACCAAAGGAACAGAATAGGAACCCAGAAACAGATCCACACAAATATGCCCGACTAATTTTTGACAAAGCTCCTTTCATAGAGGAAAGATAGCCTTTGCAACAAAATGGTGCTAGAGAAATTAAATGTCCATAGGACAAAAAAGAACCACAAACTGAATCTTACAACTCATAAAAAACTAACTCAGAATGGATCATCACAGACTTGAATGTAAAAAGCAAATCTACAAATTTTTTAGAAAAAAAAAATAAGGAAATCTCTTCAGGATTTAGAGCAAAGAATTCCTAGACCCTGACAAGAGCACAATTGAAAAAAAAAAAAAAAAAAAAAGATAAACCGAGTATCATCAAAATTTGAAATTTTAAAGACCTTGTTAAGAGGATAAAAATACAACTTACAGACTGGGAGAAAGTACTTAGAAACCCCTTATCTGACAAAGGACCAGTAGCTCTAATATATAACTCTCAAAACAACAGTAAAATAAATAAATAAGCAATCCAATTAGAAATTGAGCAAAAGACATGAACAGACATTTCATTTAAGAGGAGATAAAAAATGCAAAAAAATCACTTGAAAAGATGTTGAGCATCATAAGCCATTAGGGAAATCCAAATTAAAAACACAATGAGATATCACTACACACTTTTCAGAATGGCTACAGTAGAAAAAAATTCAAAATTACTTCTAGCACTTAATGCTTGCAAGAATATGGAGAAACTGGATCACTTATTTACTATCGAAAAACAATTTGGCCAGTTGTGATAAAACTAAACATGTAGCTAGCATTTGTACTCAGCAATTGCACTCTGGGGCATTTATTCTAGAGAAATCGTAACTGATGTTTATACACAAACCTGTACACAAATGTTCATATGAGCTTTATTCATAACAGCCCCAAAATGGAAATAATCTAGACTTTTGTTCTTCCATAGGTGAAGACTTAAACTGTGAAACACTGACACCGTGGAATACTACTTAGCAATAAAAACAATGAACTAATCAATGCATATATACAACTTGGATGAATCTTGAGGGAATTGTCCTGATAGAAAGAAACAACACCAAAATGTTGTACATTTGTATATACATATGATTCTATTTATATAACATTCCTGAAATGAAAAAAAATTACAGAAATTGCAAACATTATTGCTTACAAGTGATTAGGGAATGGGGAGAGAGGAAGCAAGTAAGTTATGAAATGGCATCATTAGGCACTGTTGGAAGGGAAGAACATAGAAGGAATGAAGTATAAATATGTATGGTTATAGGGAAATTTAAGGGGGAGAATATTACTTAAATAAAAGTATAATCTTTTATAAGCTAGAAAAACTAACTTGTCTGCCACTGTCATCTAACTAAAAGTAAAATTTGATTAGATATTAAATATTATATATAAGTAGTGACATTATTCAACAAATTATTTATTGAGTATCTCTGTAAGAAGAACTACTCTAGATGGTGAGTATACAATGGTGAACAAAGCAGGCAAGGTCCTACTCATATATAACTTTTCTCCAAATGATTTTCTCTACCTGCCCCCCCCCCACCTACATCCCCCTCCAAATGATTTTCTGAATCATGATTAACCTTAAGTCTTCAGGACCGTTTTAACCTAAACTTTGCTACTCAGACTGAAAAATGTCTCCATCACCAAATATTATCAGACATATTTAGCTACTATGTATTAGACAATGTTAATGGAAATCCAGGACTTAACACATTTAACATACTCTTAGCAACTCAAGTATCTTTGGTAAGATTCCTGCCATCAATAGTATGATTATTTATTCATTAATGGTATTAAATCTTGTTTAATTAATAAGGAGAGGCCAGGAACTCTAATAAAAACAGCATCGCATAAATCTATAAGGAGCAAACCATTTTTCAATAATCTTTAAGTCTTTTTATTCCTCCTACCACCACTCTGAAGTCAGGCCAGTATTCTCCTGCTATTAACTGGTCATCCTGAATCGAATCTAGCTTCTCCAATCTGTTCTCCACATGTTTTTTTTTTTTTTTTAAATCTTTATTTATTTTTGAGAAAGAGAGACAGAGCATGAGAGGTGGAGGGGCAGAGACAGAGGGTGACACAGAATCGGAAGCAGGCTCCAGGCTCTGAGCTGTCAGCCCAGAGCCCCACGCATGGCTTGAATTCATGAATCACGAGATCATGACCTGAGGTGAAGTCAGATGCTCAACTGACTGAGCCACCCAGGTACCCCTATTCTCCACATTTTAATTAAGGGATGTTCTTCTTTTGTTGCTGTTGTTTTTTTTTTTTTTAATTTGAGAGAGAGAGTGAGAGAGCGAGAGAGCGACAGAGAGCAAGTGAGAGAGCACATGTGGGAAAGAGGGGCAGAGGGAGAGAGAGATTCAACAGAGTTTGATCCCACAACCCTGGGATCACGACCTGAGCCAAAACCAAGAGTTGGATGCTCAACCAGCTAAGCTACCCAGGTGCCCCAATTAGGGACGTTTTTTCTAAAAAACAGATCTGATCATGTCACTTCTTCACATTTTAACTCCTTAAAATGATGTCTCATTAGAGTTAATCCAACTCCTTTATTTTTTTTAATGTCTATTTGCATGTCTATTTATGTCTTTAATGTCTATTTAATGTCTATTTAATGTCTATTGACAGAGAGCAACAGATCATTAGCGGAGGAGGGGCAGAGAGAGAGGGAGACAGAATCTGAAGGAGACTCCAGGCTCTAAGCTGTCAGCACAGAGCCTGATGTGGGGCTTGAATTCACCAACTGTGAGATCATGACCTGAGCCAAAGTTGGATGCTTAACCGACTGAGCCACCCAGGCAACCCAATCCAAACTTCTTAAAATGGTTTATAAAGCCCTCAATAAAATATCTTAAGACTTACTCTCCCTTTTATCTCTTGACACTACCAGCTCCTCCCCCTCACTCCATGTAGAACTCTACACTCAAGATATGCCACATTTTTGGGGTGCCTGGGTGGCTCAGTCAGTTAAGCCTCTGACTTGATTTCAGCTGAGGTCATGATCTCATAATTTGTGGGATTCTCTCTCCCTCTCTCTTTGCCCCTCCCCCACATGCGCTCCTTCTCTATCAAAATAAACATAAACAATTTTTTTAAAAAGATACACATTTTTTTTCAGTTGCTCCAATCTTCCCTTCTCTTTTCTCTCATCTTTTCCACATGTTATTTCTTTTACTAACAACAGTCCTTCCCCAAATTTTTATCTAGATAAATCATTAACAGTTCTTCCAGGTTTTAGTTTAAATGTCACTTCTTGGCATATTTCCATTCAATCATTCAATAAATCTTTACTAAATGCTTATTGAGAGTCAAGTGCTATACTCCGTGCTTACATATTAGTAAATAAAACAGACGTGGTCCTTGCCATCCAGGAACACAAACTCTAACAACACTAATCACATTTTATTGTAATTACATGTTTCGTCATCTTTCCTCTTCATACTAATAACTAGTATCAGTTACAAGCCAAAACCAACGTAGCTGTAATAACCAACTCAGAAAGCAATGAATAAATCAATAAAATCTTAAGTATACTGATAACTGATCATATGACAGATATACCCATAGTTCCCAGCCTTGATAGAAGACCCTAAAATGTTTCAAATATCTCTTCAATGGTCAGTCATCTCAAAAGAACAGTAGATTAGAGGTCAGAAGACTTATGTTCTAATTCTTCTATCTTTGCAATTCTCTATCTGACTTCACACTAGTCTTTTATTATTTACAAATCACATACTCTTAAGTACAACAGTGTAATATGTAAGTGAATGATCAGTATGGAGTCTTTCACAGTATAATTTATTTCTTGATTGGTTCAAAATTAGACTTGTTAAAAAAGTTTAGGGGGCAGCTGGGTGGCTCAGTCGGTTAAGTATCTGACTCACGATATCGGCTCAGGTCATGATCTCACAGTTCATGAGTCTGAGCCCCACATCGGGTTCTGTGCTGATGGTGCAGAGTCTGCTTGGGATTCTGTCTCTCCAGCTCTCTGTCCCTGCCCTACTTTGTACATGCACACTCTCTCTCTCTCAAAATAAATAAATAAACTTAAAAAAAATTAAAAAATAAAAATAAAGTTTGAAAAACAGAACAAGGAAACCATTTTAAATAATGACTTCCAAAACTATTATAAATTATAAACTTTAGTACACTTAAGAAAATGCCAGTAATTTTGATAACACGGACATCCAGTTAAATGAAACCATTTTATAAAATAATTTCTAGCAACTAAAATAAGACTTTTAGTTCATACTCCCTCTGCCCACATTTTCCCAAGGCCATCCTACAATCAAAATCCTACTCTTTTCTTCAAGGCCCAACTCAAACACCACCTTCCTTCAACAAAGCCCTTCCTGATCTTTCCCTTCAAAATTCCCCTATATATTATGTTCATGAGCTATAATTAGCTATATGGCACTGAGAATTCAAATTACCAATGCACACTTAAACATATAGCAAATTGCCTAGAACATTATGTTTCAGTTAAGGCTTACTGAATATCTTGTTTTATTTAGCACCTCTATTTATAGTTTAGACCTACCACAGAAGGTTAAACTATAGTAATATCAAAATTCTTTGGTTTGACAGGGCAGTTTTATGGTTCCCTGTTCACACACTGGAATGACATTTGCCACTTTGCCTTTAACTGTCAAGTTGAAAACCACTTCAGATTTGAGGATAAACTTTTATAACAAGTACAGGTCTAGATGAAACTTTCTTTGGAAAAACAGAATGAGAAAATACTTTCCAAAACAAATCAATGCAGCCTACTTAACCTTTTAGACAAATTAAACAACAAAGTGAAACCAAGGATGAGTTTTCAGAGGTATAGGCAAACAGATATAATCATATCCAGGAGAAAAGACATCACATTGGAAAATTCTACACAAAAAAATACACCCCAAAGAAGGCAATAAAAACAATTCAGAGAAAGCCATCATAATGTTAAGGATTTTCTCAGCTCTTTTTTTTTTTATCTTAAATTTAGTAATTTCTACAAGCTAGATAAGAGACATTTACAGCTTATCACACATGCTGAGGGTGGTAAACACACACATACACATACACACACACAGTTTTCTAAAGCTTTAGTTACAAGAAACAACAGCTTTTGAGCAGCATGTTATTAATCTAAATTTAATTAACCTAATACTTAGTAATGGTTTTTATTTTTACTTTATTTACAGACTACACTAGCATTAGTTTGGAGCAAATTACAAAGAAATCCATCACAAGGAAATATGTGTTCTAAGTAAACAGTATGAAGGTAACAAGACAAACAATCTGATTATTCAATATTAAATAACTGAATGAACACATAAAACACAATAGTATGTTAATTGGTGGATTTAACAATGAAGGAGAAAAATCTTTGCCAATTATATATTCTTTGATGGAATTAAGTTATGATGAAGGGGACACAGCAAACCTTTGAGGAATCTCACAACTAAAGGAATACACCAGCCTTCTTTAGGCTCAGACCTCGTTTGTGGCAACATAGCTAAGCACGCCAAGAAAGTCGGAATCGTCATAAATACAGGACCCATTATGGTGCCTCTCTCAGGAAAATGGTGAAGAATAATGAAATAAGCCAGCACATCAAGTACACTTGCTCCTTCTGGGGCAAAACCAAGATAAAAAGACAAGCTGTGGGCATCTGGCGTTGGGATTCCTGCGTGAAAATGGTAGTTGGTAGTGCCTGGACCTGCAACACCACCTCCACTGCCACAGTAAAGTCTGCCATCAGAAGAATGAAGGAGCTCAATGACCAGTAGAAACTCTACCATTTGAAACACCGCTATGCTATAATGAGTGGGTTTGTTTTGTAGCAAAATTACTTTGGCTTGTTGTTAAATTTATTAATTTGATGTTCCAATTTGTGTCACATTAATTTTGCTTTCTCAAAAGACCTAGAAATTTAAAATCCTTCTAATTAAAAAAAAATGCACCAATAAATACACTTTTCACTGGTTAGACTGACATGGATCAAAACACAAGTTAATATTCAGTGGGGTGTGGGGAAAGAGATATTCTCAAACACTGCTAACAAAAATGTTAAGTGATACAACCTTATTGCAATTTTGCAATATATATCAGAAATTAAAATGCACATATACACTCACCTGCAATCCACTGCTACAAATTATCCTACATTCTCACACAATTCCAATAATTTAGTGAAATATATATACAGTGAAGAATATTGATTGCAGCATTATATAAACAGGAAAAAACCCTGAGATTTACCCAAGTATCTCTATCAGTAAGGAAACAATTATATTAAATGTAATACATATATGGAAAAATGTCCAAGATATAATTGGCAAGTGGAAAGAGAAAGATGCAGAATATATACCTGTTCTTTCTGATGATTTATGAGGAGTACAGAGCTGGGTGAGAGAGGGAAGTTTTACTTATTGGAAACATTTCTATATTATTTGCTCTTATGCAAATAAGCTTATGTGACTTCTTTAAAAAATAACATTTCCAAAATCCTAAATGTTACTTGGCAATATATTTGAAAAAGGTAAAATGCACATTGTGCAATCTCATCTAGAATGAAGAACATATATTTTTGTTAATCTAAAAGTTTTCTTTTTCACATTACAACAAAAGGCAGCACAACTACACTGCTACTAAAGTGAAGCATAGAGAGATTAATTTGAAAATTAAGGAAATTAGCTAACATAAGATAAATATTCATAAAGAAATTCAAATCCTTGGACTTAGGAACTCTGCAAAATGAAAAAAGCAGCTGCTGACCGTATAAAATATTGAAGGGCAAAACAAAGGGGAAGAATCTGAAACTGAGGTATACCTATCAGCTTCTGAGAAGAAAAACTAGTCTAAAATCTTTCAAATACATGTTAAGTCAAACAACCTCAAGGTTAAATTTCTCCGAATACTCAAATTTTATCAACAAGAAAACTAAACACACTCCACATCCATGATAAAATAAAACAAATAACTGAAGTTCTACATTTGATAAGATCTATGTCTATGAAAATCCTTGTAGGGATCAGAAGAAACAGCAGGAGATGGGGTCAATGTCCAACTCTGTGTTCAACCTTTATGGCAGAAGCTGCAGAGAGGAAAAGCAACAAATTGATCCCAGTGGGGAAGAACCTCTCCTTGCTTTGGACTTGCTAGAAGGCATAAAAATCCCCCAGGTGACTACAACAGCCAACCCAACTAGCCAAATTTCAAACATAGAAGAAAAAAAACTAGTATAAAATGCTTTAAAATATTCTAAAAGCTTCATTTCTTAAGAAAGTGTATTATTTATATATATTATAGACCTACAAAGGTAAAACAAAATTTTTTAAAATATTTTTCATCAAACAGCAAGCTTCCTAAGCTACAGAAATCAAAAATGTTATCATAGTTCCAGACTATGATTCAATTTCCTTCTCTACTCCAATATTTTTTTTTACCCTCAGGAAAATGAGAAAAAGTTTTCTTTATTAGATGTGACCAGTGTTCCTAATCTTCTGCTTGTATTAGTCCAATACATCTTTAAAAATCTTTAAAGAAATAAGTAGCACAAATTCACAAAAAGAATACCATTAGTACTGAACACTCCAATTGCCATAACATGGATTAATACCTTCATTTGAAAAGAATAATCAAAACCAACACGGTTTTCCTTAAGGTCTCAACTAAGAACATTACGAGCCATTTTTTTCAACTGGACTGAAAGAAGACTCGAGGGAGGTTTTATTTCTCCTTCCAAAATGTCTATAATGCTGCTTCTGTATTGCCTCATTGGCTCCTTCATACAGCGCAATAGCAATTGAAGTGCCAATGTCCTCACCCCATTCCAGCCGCCAGTATTCTCAATCCCTACTTGTCCGAGACAGAACTCTATTCAGTGTTCTATGTTTTACAGACATTCATTAAGTACACACAGTACTCTGGCACTGTGCTACTAAGATAAGTAAGACACTGGTGGTGTCTCCCTTCAAAGAGCTCACCAAAGTCCAGTAAAGAAAACATACTACTGCGGAAGTGTTAGGTCTGGCTCAAAGGACAAGATAATGCTTCAGATGCACTATTTCAGGAGATAACCTGACCACGAGGAGGAAGGACAATGGCAGCTGGGGAGACAAGGGGCTGGGGAAGAGTGACAACATTTAATCAGGACTAAAACTCAATATATGAAACATCATACTTATTTTACCCAGATAATTCTAGCATTCTGGAATAGCTGCAGTGAGACCATTGTATGCCATATTACAGAGCCTACATTTTCTTGCGCAGGTGACAGGGGAACAATGAAGGAGACAACTAGAGGGAAAAAAAGCAATGTAGAATGCTGGCAAGTGAGGTCAGAGACTTGGAGAATAAAAAAAAATTATAGAGAAAAAAGTATGTAGCATGGAATATCACTCAGCAATAAAAAGTAATGAACTTCCGATACAACCACATGGAGAAAACTCAAAAATACTATGTTGATTGGAAAAAGCCATACAAAAGAGTATAATGTCGGGGCGCCTGGGTGGCGCAGTCAGTTAAGCGTCTGACTTCAGCCAGGTCACGATCTCGCGGTCCGTGAGTTCGAGCCCCGCGTCGGGCTCTGGGCTGATGGCTCAGAGCCTGGAGCCTGTTTCCGATTCTGTGTCTCCCTCTCTCACTGCCCCTCCCCCGTTCATGCTCTGTCTCTCTCTGTCCCAAAAATAAATGTTGAAAAAAAAAAAAAAAAGAAAAAAAAAAAAAGAGTATAATGTCATAGAATTCTATATACATAAAATTCAAGAACAAGCAAAATTAAGCTATGCTGATAAAATTCAGAAAGATGCTTACCTCAGGGGGAAAGGCATTGGATTGGAAAGGCAAGAGTATGAGGAATTTTCTGGGCAATGAAAATGTTCTGTACCTTGACCTCTACAGTAGTTACATGTGTGAACATATATGTAAAAACCCCATTCAGGTCTATTCTTTAAATTTTACCACATATAAATTACAACTTAATCTATGTAAAAATGTACATATTTTACTAAAAAAAGAAAAAATGCATACATAATTGTGGTAGAATAAGGCCAGAATAAATTAAACCAGTGTCATCCCTTAAGCAATATCTGACTTTTAAGAAATCAGAATAAAGGTTCTAACAGACACTGTATATTCAATTAGCAAACAAAATCCCTATAAGACGTTATGTAAAAAAGTCTAGCTTCTTTTCCCGTACAAGAAGATATACAGGCAAGCATTCTTCATAATAAATGCTGTGAAAACAGTGTACTTTTCCCAAAGAAAAGAAATAGCTCATTATAAACAAAAAAAATAAAAATTTTCTATACAGCAATACCTACCTTACAAGAAGTACTATAAAGATTAATAAGGCATGAGTAGCAGTTAACACAATATAGAGCACAGTAAGAACTCTTCACACTGTCATTACAATTATTATGCAATAGCAATAAAAGTGAAACTCTCCTTCCAATTATGCCTAAACCACTTACTGAGAATACACTGTTTAACTGCATATTACTCAACTACAGCACTTCTCACTCTGGGCTTTTTTTTTTCTTTTTTTTAACTTTGAAATCAGCAAGTTTCTGACAGCTGAAACATCTGGTTAGATTGGAGAAAGACCAAATTAACTACAATTTATCAAAGTATTCTTTTTAATCTGCTTATATCCTGAAACCATGTTCATTTACCAAAAGACAGCAAATGTATCCTTTTAACATCTCAACAGCTTATATTATTGAAAACCCATATACCAAACCAAACAAGTACATGATCACAATTCAGTTTCCTGAAAATCAACAGTCTTAAAAAATTAAAGCAAAGCACAATGCTAAATTAGAAAGTCATTCAGTACAAATATTCATAAGAAAAATATTATCATTTACAGTTCTGAACATTATACTAACGTTAAAAAAACACAATTTGGCAAATTTACTCAATTTGTAGAAGGGCTTCATTAATAGAAACAAAGTAAAATTCACAAAGGCAAAAACTACTGAAGTACTATCATCCACTAAGAAAACATTGAGGCAATCTAGCAAATCTCTTACTGAACTGGTTTCTGAATAGCTAAACCAAATGCCAACTCAATTTTCTATGTTTAATAGTCACTGGAAACTGCATTACACTCAACATAAAAGAAGGAAAATGAAGAATTTAGTTCCACAATTTCATAGCTCTACTGTTACTTCCACCAAATCAACTGGAGCAAGTACATCAAAGTCAGTTCTTCATATTTCAAAATTTTATTGCAAAACCCATTAATTCTGAACTTGAAGACACATTTTTAAAACATAAGTTTTTTGTATTATTCCTACTTTGATACGTAACACTTAACAAAGTCTTCTACTTACCTAGATTTTGTCTTATTAACATCTCGTTGCAAAAACAATCTCATTCGAAATTAACTCAAACCTGAAAAAATACATGCAAAGACCATCATTTAGTTTTCTGCTTCAGATAGAAATAAGTACATTTCTATGACACACTTATTGTTTTAAATTAAAAACTGCAAATCTAATTATTTTCTTTATGTAACATCTATCTGAAAAAGTCATTCAAAAAAACACGATCATTTTAAACTTTTAGGAAACTTGCTAAATACTACCTTTTTGATGAACTGAGATATATTCAAATGAGAAACTTAATCTTTCTAGTTATCTTTAAAAAAGATTTACAATATGGGGCACCTGGGTGGCTCAGTTGGTTAAGCATCCGACTTCAACTCATGTGGTGATCTTGCAATCTGTGAGTTCAAGCCCTGCATGGGGCTCTGGGCTGACAGCTTAGAGCCTGGAACCTGCTTTGGATTCTGTGTCACCCTGTCTCTGCCTTCCCCTGCTCACACTCTGTCTGTCTGTCTCTCTCTTTCTCTCAAAAATAAACAATAAATAAATTTTTTTAAAGATTTACAATAACTTATTTTGATTAATTTTAATAGTATAGCAATAATTAAAATCAGTATTTGTTAAAACACACACTTCTATCTAGATGTTTGTCTAATACTATTACATACATGCCAAAAAGTACACCAAAAAGCTGAAGATAAAAATACAGTATGAGATGGCATAAAAGTATACACTAATAATAACTGTAATAATGACTAACAACGATTATTTGCTAAATGCCATGGGCCATTATTCTAGAAGGCAGTATATACTGATACTCTCCTACTTCCTCAATTTAACCTACAATCTAGCATAATGTGACCGCCACCCCAACATTCCCTTATACTTGAAAAATTACCTACCTCTAATTTTTCACATTTCACAAATTCTGAAAACTCAGTATGTCTTATTCTGTACTCTACACATCTCCTCTCCTTACCTGAAACAAGCTTGTTACTCTTTTAAATTCTTATTCCCCAAAAATGGCACCACCATACCTACCGCCATTCTCACCTAGATTACTGTAACTACTCTATTTCCAGACTATCATCTCAAATTCATCCTTCTCAGAATCATATATATAAGTCCTCATTTTCAAACAGCGATCCTGAAGATGTCACATCTATGCTTCAAGTCCTTCAACACTACTCATCAATGATCTCATCCTTATCGATTTATCCCCAATCTTTACTCTCCCATTCACTCCAGGTTTCTAATACTAAACCCCTTCAACTCCCAGAACAGCTCCCACGCACACTCAACTTTCATGCTTTTTAACATGGCAAACTACACTTACTGTCTCTGACTTTGCTAACATATTTTTTACTAGTTTTGCAATATTCAAATACTAGTTTGAATATTAGTTATCCTAAAAGATCCTTCTCTAATTTCTTCAGCGATGTTGTGTTTCTCAATTGCTATTAACAACTGGTGATAGCTCTGTATCAATTGTTTACTTGTGTGTTTTTCTGAACTACAGTGTGGACACACTGAGGCCAAAAAGTCATTCAGCTTATTTCAGCATTTTCACTGGATGGTACGTGGTAAAAGTACAACAATGTAGGCTGAATGAAAGATAAGAAATTTTGTGTTGTATCCCAAAATGTACATAGGGAAATAAGTAAAATTCAGTGTAATGAGTTTAATTCACATTTCCAGGACTAGAGAAAAAAAGTTCGTATCACTTCTGAATACAGTAGTAACATTACTTTATGAAATAACTACATCTAAGTAAGATACAACTGACAAAAATCAGACCAATGCAAACTTCTATAGAGTAAATTAATTAATTTCACTGATCATCAGTACCAAGATTTTGGTTCTAAATGTTTGCATCCCTACTGAAAACAAAGTTTGTGGACTATAATTACCAGACTAATTAAAGTATTGGACTTAAGCAAAAAAGAGTTGGAGAAGAAGGTGAATATGGTTTTAATACTAATAATGTCAATAAACTAGAAAGGTGGTTCACAAACTTTAGCATACATCAGAATCACCTAGAGACCATGTTATACAGACTGCCAGCCCCCACCCTCAGAGCTCCTGATTCAGTAGTTCTAAGTTGGAGCCTAATAATTTGCATTTCTAGTAAGTTCCTAAGATCATGCTGCTATTTCCAGGGCCACAACTGAGAATCACAGGCCTGGAGTTTTCTACATAATGTCTAGAAGAGACAAGAATATTCTCTCTGCCATCCACTACCACCAATCTTTACCTACCCAGAACTGGATACTGTGACCTATTGCAAACTAAACTATAAATCAAAGTGAGAGGACTAAAAGTCCACTAGGAGTTGCTGAGTGTGAAAGGATGAAAAACAATGGCCCTGCAAAAGAGAATGCACATCCTAATACCTGTGAATATTACCTTGTATGACCGCTCCTCCCAAAAGAAAAGTCTTTACAGATGTAATTAGTTAAAAATTTTGAGATGGAGAGAATACCCTGGATTATCTGGGTGGGCCCTAAGTACAGTCACATATATTCCTGAAAGAGAGGAGACAGGGAAATGTGACTATACAAAGAGAAGGTGAAGACAGAGTAGAGATTTGAAACACTGGCTTTGAAGATTGCAGCCACAATCAGGAATGTCAATAGCCACCAGAACTGAAAGAGAACTTTGTAGAAAGTTTCACCATTTCTTAAAGTGTCAAATATACAACTACTACACGTATGATCCAGTCATTCCACTTCTAGGTATCTACCCAAAGAAATGAAAGCATATGCTCATATAAAAACTTACAAACGTTCACCTTTATTTGTAATAGCCAAAAGTTGAAGGAAAAATTGTCCACCAACATGTGAACCCTTACAGTTTTACAATGGAATAAGTAGGAGTGAACTAATGACACATGCAATGTATATGAATTTGAAAATAATTATGCTGACTGAAAAAAATATAGACAAAAAGATTATATACTGCATAAGGGAGGAGCAATAAATATGAAAGGATTAAAAGGGGCACAAGTAAAGTTTGAGGGTAAAGGATAAGTTTATAATCTTCATTGTGGTGATGATTTCATGGGTATACACAGATACGAAATGTATTCAAATTGTACACATAAAACATGATTTATTACATACCAATTACACTTCAATAAAATGGATTATAAGATCACAATATACAAATATTAATAAACTTGGGAAAACAATGAAATCTCTAATTAAAGAAGTTAGAGTAACAATAATGAATACAAAAAGAATATTGTCATTTATAACCAAAAAAGAGTAGAGGTGAAAATAAACCCTCTTTCAACATCTACAACTGGTACTACAATTTTGCTAATTCAGTGCATGAACGATGCTTCCAGAATGTCATTAGATATATCCAATGAAACATACGTAACTAGAATCATCTGAACCTCTGAACAGATTGACATATTTAATTTATACTTGCCTAAACTTCTATACGCAAACACAATTCCTCCTGAAATATAATAAAGGTCAACCTGGAACTAAACAAATATAGAATATTAATTTTACATCATGAATCAGAAATCTGTCTGCAAAAACAGCTCCAATTCTACACTTCCCCATTATTCATGCATTTGACAATGAGGCTTTGCAGTTTCTCCCATCAAGAGGTAGAGTGTTTTCCCCTACCCTTAAATCTAGGCTTCCTTATAAGGAAGATCAATAGAATGTAACAGATGTCAGTTCACAAATTCTGAGCTAGACCTCAGGAGACCTTGCATGGTTCTTCTTAGAATCCTGCTACCATCATGAGAACAAGCCTCCTCTAATCTGCTGGAGGATAACAGGACAGCACAAATGTCCCACCAAAGGCCACCCTAGGGAACTCAGTCAAGAGCACCAACGCCACCTTCCTGACCTGCTGCTGAATGCAGACTCATAAATGAGTCCAGGCAAGACCAGAAATACTGCCGAGCTGACTTACAGACTTGTTTTAACAATAAAGGTTTGTCCTAAACCACCAAGTTTTAGAGTACAAGTAAAACCCTGAATTGCAAGTAACTTGGTCTGTGAGTGTTCCGCAAGACCAGCAAACATTTCTAATAAATTTTAAAACAAGTGATGTCTTGCAATTTGAGTAGTAGGTGACACCGAATGTCACATGATCACAACTGAGCCAATGGTTCTTGAATTTGCTTTGCTATACAAGTGCTTTGGATTATAAGCATTTCCACAACAAATTATGCTCACAAACCAAGGTTTTACTATAGTCTATTACACAGTAACAGCAAACTGATACAACTCAATCCTAAAGAAACCAAATTAAATTATTCTTATCCCTAGAAGGGTTATTTTTATTTTTCTTAAGCATTTAAAAAAAATTTTAATGTTTATTTTTGAGAGAGACAGAGCATGAGTGGGTGAGTGGCTGAGAGAGAGGAAGGCACAGAATCAGAACTGGGGCTTAAACTCACGAACTGTGAGATCATGACTTGAACCGAAGCTGAACACTCAACCAACTGAGCCACCCAGGAGTCGCTAGAAGAGTTATTTTAGATTAACAATTGACCTCAATTTTTGAAGGCAAGGAAAAAAGAGACATAAAAGTCTCTTTTACTCTTTTATTAGCAGTGACTCTACAAAACATCTTGTGAGTTTGTCAATTTCAAGAGACATATAAACTGAGCAAAATCCTTTTTACAAGTAACGTTACCAGTCAACTATTATTTTTTGTGAAATTCTGTTGCTAGACAGCTTTACTAGATATAACCATATAATGAAAATTTTCAGGGTCCTCCAAAATGATCTATGAAAACTATTAACGAGCAATCTGCTTTCTTACCTAACATCCTTTTTCCGATTTATGTTAATGGCACCCTTACTGCCCATTAATAAAACACTCTTCACTCAACTGTTAAAATGGCACCATAGGCCTCTGGACTGAGGGATGAACAAGTGGCATCCAGGCTGATGAGAATTCCTCAGGCAGCCACAGCAATTTGTTCATAGATGAGGAGGCAGGCCAGTGTGGGAAATTGGGAATCCTTCCCAGGATGTTTCCAAGTACTAGGAAAGATACACTCTTCAGTGGAAATAACAGCCATGAGAATTATGTATGTCAGAGCAGCCAGCAGCATCTCTGCCATGTCACAACATACTTAGTAATGAAGCCACCATAGAAAAAACCCAAGTCAAAAGCTTTAATCATTACCATAATGACACTATATGCACCCATCAATCCAAACATTCTCGAAATAACTGTAGTAATAGCAGAATAGTAAAGAACTTATCAATCCTCCTACTGAAGTACCTACTGGAGAAACTGAACAAAATATTTAAAAAACTATCAATTTGAAGGCACCAAAAAGTTAACACAACAGTAAAGAATGACCTGGCCAAGATCCAAGATGGGATGGAAACCTACTGATACAAACCCAGCATCCAAGGATGTTTCTTTGCCTTGGGGGTTTTTACCAATACAGATGAGGCAGCTGAGAAACTGATCATAATTTCTGACATTGTTTTAGAGCTAAGGGGACCAAAACAGGAATGCAAGGTTCAGAAATGGTGGGAGCCATCCTGAATACTGCCTGCTATTAAACTGAGACTCCAAAGGACTAAACTCTAGTGAACCAGAAGTAAACAAGTCCTTGCATGTACTGCAGCCCTACCTAAAGACTTTAGCTGAGCAAATTAAAACAAAAACAAACAAACAAAACAAACTCAATCCCTAAAATTTAAATAAAGTAATCCCAGATTGCTGGTCACCCCAGGTGAGGCACAAGCAAACAAAAATTATCTCTGGAAAAAGATAATACAGAATTATTATCAGATTTTAGGCCTGGAGAAGCAGCTGAAAATATAAATAGAAATTTAAGTGAGAGAACTAGCAGCGAGAGAACCAGAGAAGTAGTGAAAAAATTATCAGTATAAACTTTGCTAAATCACCAGATGACTGATGAACGAAGTATGTAAAGAGAACTGCAGGGGTCAAGGGAAAAAAATCTGGCATTGGCCAGTATTTTTACACTTGAAAAACAGAGCTGTACTACTGATGCTTTTTCAACAGAGTGCATTTCTCAAGTGTGCACCATTTGGGCAACAAGAAGGTGAAGCCTTACAAGGCTGAAGTGCCAGAGGACAGAACCATAGCCCAGGAGAACAGATGAAAACTAGTGGAATCCCTAGAAGAAAACCACAGGGCAAGCATCAAAATCAGACTATAAACCTCACCCAACAAATCTCAGAAAAACACTAACAGAAACCGGAGTCACTAAAACATGTTAATATAATGTCCAGTTTTCAAGCAAAATTATATCCTACACAAAGAAAGAGGAGATTGTGATCCATACTCAGGAAAAAAAGGGGAGTCAATTGATACATTTGGAAACTGGCAAATGGGAACTAAAACCACTACCCACTCTCTAAAATGACTAAAATTAAAGATTAACAATATAAAGTGTTGGTAAAATTGAAATGCAAAAGTGTTGATGAGATTGTAAATTGTTACAAAACACTTTGGAAAGAAGTTAGTATCTTCTGACATTAAACATAAATGTACCCTAAAACCAAGCTATTAAACTCCTGGATATTTACTCAATATAAATGTGTGCATGAGTGCACAAGGAGACACGCACAAGTAAATACATAGCAGCATTATCCATAAAAGCCTAAAAAGCCTAAAAAGTAGAAACAATCCAAGTTTCCACAAATAACAAAATGGATAAATTGTAGGATATTCATATAATGTACTGTACTATACAGGCATACCTGAAAAGCAGCATGGGTTCAGTTCCAGACCATCACAATAAAGCAAAATAGTAAAGTGAGTAAAATGATTTTTTGGTTTCCCAGTACATATAAAAGTTATGTATACACTATACTACAGTCTATTAAGTGTGCAATAGCATTATGTCTAAAAAAAGTACATACCTTAATTTTATATTATATTATTATATTTTTAATATTTTATTGCTAAAAAATACTAACCATTTTCTGAGTTATCAATGAGTCATAATCTTTTTGCTGGTCTTGCCTCAGAGTTGATAGATGCTGACTGATTAGGGTGGTGGCTACTGAAGGTTGGGTGGCTGCGGCAATTTCTTAAAATAAGACAAGTTTGCCACATCAAATGAGTCTTCCTTTCATGAACTATTTCTCTGTAGCAAGTGATGCTGTTTGAAAACAATTTAGCCACAGTAAAATTTCTTTGAAAAATGGAGCCAGTCCTCTCAAACCCGCTGTTGCTTTATCAAGTTTATATAATATGTAAATCCTCTGTTGTCATTTCAACAATCTGCACAGCATCTTCACCACTGGAGTGCATCTTTAAAAAGCACTTTCTTTGCTCATCCCTATGAAGAAACTCTTCACCTGTTCAAGCTTTATCATGAGATTGCAGCCATTCAGTCACACCTTCGGGCTCCACTTCTAGTTGTCTTGCTATTTCCACCACACCTGAAGTTACTTCCTCCACTGAAGTCATGAACCTCTCTCCAAGTCATCCATGAGGGTTGAATTCAGCTTCTTCCAAATTGCTGTCCATGTTGTTATTATGACCGCTTCTCATGAATTATGAATGTTCTTAATGGCATCTAAAATGGTGAATCCAGGTTTTATTTTTTTATTTTAGAGACAGGTAAGAGAGAGTACGCACGCAAGCAGGGGAGAGGTGCAGAGGGAGAGAAAGAATCTTAAGCAGGCTACAGGCTCAGTGCAGAGCCCAATGCAGGGCCCAATTCCATGACCCTGGGATCATGACCTGTGCTGAAATCAAGAGTCGTATGCTCAACTGACTGAGCTACCCCGGCGCCCCTGAATCTAGGTTTTCAATTTACTTTGTTCATATCTATCTTTGGAATCACTATGGCATCTACAGTCTTACAAAATGTACTTTTTAAATAAGACTTGAAATTACTCCTTGATCCATGGGCTGCAGAATGGATGTTGTGTTAACAAACATGAAAACAACATTCACCTCATTACACATCTTTGTCAGAGCTCTTGACCAGGTGTATTGTCAGTAATATTTACAAAGGAATCTTTTTTCCTAGGAGTAGGTCAAACAGTAGGCTTAACATAGTCAATGAAACATGTTATAAAAAGATGTGCTGTCAACCATGCTTTGTTATTGCATTTATAGAGCACAGGCAGAGTAGATGTAGTGTAATTCTTAAGGGCCTTAGGATTTTTAGAATGATAAATGAGCACTGGTTTCACCAGCTGCATTAGCCCCCAACAAGAGTCAACCAGCTCTTTGACGTTTGAAGCCAGGCAATGGCTTTTCCTCTCTAGCTATGCAAGCCCTAGATGGCATCTTCTTCCACTAGAAGGCTGCTTTGTCAATAATGACAATCTGTTGTTTAGTGTAGCCACCTTTGTTAATTATCTTACCTAGATATCTTCTGAATAACTTGCTGCAGCTTCTATATCAGCGCTTGCTGCTTCACCTTGCACTTTTATGTTCTAAAGAAGGCTTCTTTCTTTAAACCTCACAAACCAAAATCTGCTAGCTCCAAACAGTTTTTCTGCAGCCTTTCACCTCTCAGCCTTTCCAGAATTGAAGAGAGGGATTTGCTCTGTAATTAAATGCTCTATCCCTGAGCTATCTCCCCTGAAGGGCCTTGCTCTGGATAAGGCTTTGGCTTAAGGGAATGTTGTGGCTGATTTGATCTTCTATCCAAACCACTAAAACTTTCAACCATATCAGCAATAAGGCTGTTTCATTTTCTTATTATTCATGTGTTCACTGATGTAGCACTTTTAATTTCTTTCAAGAACTTTTCCTGTGCATTCACACATTAACTGACACAAGAGGCCTAGCTTTCAGTCTATCTCAGCTTTTGACATGCCTTCCTTACTAAGCCTAATCATTTCCAGGTTCTGAGTTAAAGTGAGAGACGTGCAACTCTTCCTTTCACTTAAAAACTTAGAAGCCATTGTAGGATTATTAATTGGCCTATTTTCAATATTGTGTCTCAGGGAATAGGGAGGCTCAAATAAAGGGAGAGAAACGGGAACAGCCAGCCAGTCAGTGGAGCAATCAGAACACAACCAACATTTATTAAGTTTACCATGCCATGGTGGTTTCTGGCACCCCAAAGCAACTATAGTAGTGACATCAACAATAACTGGTCACAGATCATCGTAAGAAATATAGCAATAAAGTGTGTGAAATGTTGTGAGAATTACCAAAATGTGACACAAAAACATGACGTAAAGCAAATGCTGTTGGAAAACTGGTGCTGACAGACTTGCAGATACAGGGTTGCCACAAACCTGAAATTTATAAAATAAATAAATAAATAAAATGCACTTGCATGGCTCAACAAAATGTGATAAAATGAGGTATGCCTGTAGAGCAACGAAACTGAATGAACTACAATTTTATGTGAAAATATAAATGATTCTCACAAATAATGCTGAAAAAAGCCAAGATCCACTTATGCAAATTTCATTAATAGGAAAAAATAAATACCTCAAAAATGTATCTTTAAGTAATAAAAATATAAAACAAAAAAGTGACTACCATAAAAGGTAGGATGGTAGCCTCCCAAAGACAAGGGGGGAGGCTGATTGGGAGGGAACAGAGTGGAAGGACTGGCAATGTGTTAAATTCTTGACTAGGGGTTAAGAAGGTATGCACTTCTGAATTCTAAAGTTGTACATTTTTACCATGTGTTATTCTGAGAATTTTTTTCCACATTAAAAACATTACAATATTAAAAATATAGACATTTAAGGCTTTGAATTTTCCCCTGAGTAAAGCATTGGCATTATACTATTTTGTTTTTACTTTAATTAAAATTATTCAAATACATTATTTTAAGATTTCAATTAAAGCTTGTTATGAAAATCAAGACTACCTACCACCCCTTCTCTAACCATCCCTCCCCTACCCCTGATTTCTAAACAATGTAGTTATACTTGTATGTGGATTTTTCACTTTGGATCTGACCGAACCCTACATGAGAAAATGAATTAACTCCTTGTATTCCTTCTATATTTTCTAAAACCTCCTCAAAGCCCTATTGAGGATGGCTAGCTGAATTTTCCACAAAAGTGTAAAAGCAATTCAATGGAGAAAAAATGTCTTTTCAACAGTTGGTGCTACAGCAACTGAATATACAGACAGAAGAAAAAGAGGATACCAACTTAAATCTTACACTCTATACCAATATTAACTCAAAATGTATTATAGATTTAAACATAAAATGTAAAACTATTAATCCTGTAGAAGACAGAAAAATCATCAGGATCTAGACCTAGAAAAAGAGTTCTTAGAAATAACACCAAAAGCATGATCCACAAAAGAAAAAACTTGATAAGCTGGACTTCATCAAAACAAAAAACTTTTACCCTTCGAAAGATCCTGTTAAGCTGATTAAAAAGTGACAGAGTTGGAGAAAGTATTTGTAAACTACATTAACAAAAGACTGCCATCTAAAACAGAATATAGAACTCTCAAAACTCAACAGTAAGACATAAGCAAAAATATCAAAATAAGGACATTTGAAAAGCATCATCTCCATTAAACCAAGAAGAACACTGGCAAAAATAGTGTCAACATTTTCCAAACTAGAAATTAACCAAAGGCTTGCAGCAATCTGGGGAGAATTTATTCAAGAAAGATAGCTATATTTTAGTAAGACCAGCAAACTGTGGCATTTTTATTTTGCCCTATTCCCAGCCTCCCACTCCAGCTTTATAGTAGCTTTGAAAGTCAACAGTCCACAAACCTGGTGAAAACGAACAGCCTGGCAGTTCTATCAGGGGGGCAGAAGAAGGTGGACTGCCTCTACTACTACATTCCCAGAGGACTGTCATTATTTGACATGTCTGGTGGTTTCCTGGAAGACCCCACTCCCAAAGCTATCTCAATTTGACCTCAGAGCTCCCTCCATGCAAAACAAAACAAAACAAAACAAAACTCTTTGCCCCAAGGGTATTTGTCCAAAACTATCAGAGGCAATTGTTTCATATTGCAGCTGACCAAGGCAGTGGATAACACTTGAGACAAACAATAGGCTAACCAAAAGAGCTTAAAAAGAAAAACTGGGTGCTTCAAAAAGTTCCAAAATATTCCTGAGAATCTAGATGGTCATATGTAAGCACAGGTATGTGCACATGCTCAGGAAAAAACTGACAAGGCCCTAAGCACTCACCTCTGGCTAACGTGAAGCTCTACACAAGCAGCAAGTTAAGAGTAAGGCAAAGTTACAAAATTCTCTTCTGAATGCTGAAGGCCCCAACACACACAGACCTTCTCAACAAAAACTGGGAGACTCACTGATTCCAGGTATTTAAGGACACCTCTGTTGAATTATTAGTTGAACACTAAGCTCACTGAGTAGAGACTTCAGTGGTCACCCATGTTAAAGAAAGCAGATTTTACTCAATTCAATTTTGTTTATTAGTTCAGAATAAACAAACAGAAACAAACAGTAACAACAACAAACACTGGGGAGGGGAGAATATCTGATTATCAAAGCTTCCACATTATTAAAAATTTAGTTTTCAACAAAAAAACAGTAACACTTAAAAAAAAAAAGACTTAAAAGAAAATCGTTCATATACATGGGAAAACAAAGACAGTCAATATAAAGTGTCCAAGGAAACACAGACATTAGACTTAACCACATTCACAAATCGCTTATTTTAAACATGTTCAAAGAACTAAAGGAAATCTATGTCTAACAAACCAAAGGAAAGTTATGAGATAGATGTCCCACAAATAGAAAATATAAATAGATATAAATCATGATAAAGAATAAAAAAATTCTGGAGTTGAAATGTAAAAAATTTTAGTGAAATTAAAACTTCACTAGAAATTTTCACCAGATATGAACAGGCAAAAAAAGAAATCAGTGAATCTGAAGATAAGTCAATTGTGATTAACTTCTCTGAAAACAGAAAGAAAAATCAAAGATTTAAAAAAAAAAAAAAAAAAAAAGAGGAGTCTAAGATACCTGGGGGACACCATTAAGCATGTCAACATACACATAATGGGAGTCCCAGAGAGAGGGGGAGGGAGGGGGAGAGAGAGAGAGAGAGAGAGAGAGAAGAGAAAAGGGCAGAAAAAATATCTGGGGTGCCTGAATGGCTCAGTTAGTTAAGTGTCTGACTTTTCATTTTGGCTCAGGTCATGATCTCATGGTTTGTGGGTTCGAGCCCATGTCGTGCTCAGTACTGACAGTGTGGAGCCTGCTTGGAATTCTCTCTGCCTCTCTCTCTGCTCCTCCCCTACTTGCTATCTCTCTCTCTCTAAATAAACATTAAAAAAAACACCAATATCTAAATAAATGACTGAAAAGTTCCCTAAATATTAACCTTACATCCAAAAAACTCAATGAACTACTATAAATAAACTAAAAAACCAGAGAATCCTGAAATAACCAAGAGATAAGTGACTTGTCATGTATAGAGATCCTCCATAAAATTAATAATTTCTCACCAGAAACCATGGAAGCCAGAAAGGCAAAGGGAAGACATATTCAAAGTACTGAAAAAGTAATACTATCAACCAAGAATTCTTTAACTACTTTTCAAAAAATGAAGGCGAAATTAAGACATTCCCAGATAAACAAAAACTGACAGAACTGGTTGCCAGGAGACCTAATATACAAGAAATACTGAAAGGTGTCCTTAAGGCTGAAATGAAAGGACGCTAGACCATAACTTGAATCCACCTGAAGAATAATGAGCACAGTAAAGGTAGCTAGATAAGTAAATATTAAACATACAATATAAAATATACATAAAATATATTATATAAAATATAGAACATTAAATAACTTTTAATTTTGTAACTTTTTTCTTCTGATTTAAGAGACATATAGAGACATAATTTGCATGAGAATAATAGCACAAAGGACAGAGAAGAAATGGAGCTATACAGGAGAAAATTTTTTGTATATTATTGAAATTAAGTTGCTATTAATCTGAACTAGATTGAAGTAAAGTTATTAATTGCAATTCCCAGGACAACCACAATGAAAAAATATATAGTGAAAAAAAACTAATAAGGGATTTAAATGGTACTACAAAATAATCTATTTAGAACAAAGGAAGGTAACAGTAGAGGAAAAAAGAACAACAGAAAAAAACCTTAAGACAAACACAAAACAAGTAACAAAATAGTGGACATAAATCCTCCCTTATCAGTAACTATATTAAATGCAAATAAACTTGATGTTCCAATCAAAAAGAAGTGACTGACAGAATGTGTAAAAAAAGACAACCCAATTATACATTATCTAAAAGAGATGATACACTGTAGGTTCAAAGACACTTTTGATTCAAATAAACTTCAAGTAAAAGGATGGAAAAAGATATACCAAGCAATCTATAACCAAGAAAAAGAGCTGGAATGGCTATACTCTTTTTTTTTTTTTTAGAGAGACAGAAGGGAAGGGGTAGAATCTTAAGCAAGCTCCACGCTCAGCACAGAACCTGAGACAGGGCTCAATCCCATGATACTGGGATCATGACTGAGCCCAAATCAAGAGTTGGACACTCAACTGATTGAGCTACCCAGGTACCCCAGGAATGGCTGTACTCTTATCACACAAAATAGACATTAAAAAAAATGTTACTAGAGACGACAAAGAAGGACATTTTATAATGATAAAAGGGTCAATTCATCAAAAATTATAGATCAGCTATAAACATATATACTCCTAAGAATAAAGACTCAAACATATGAAACAGAAACATAAAACTGAAAGGAAAATTAGACAACAGACAAAAACAAACAAAAATAGTTGGGAGACTTATTTTTTTTTTTTTCAAAGTTTATTTATTTTTGGGACAGAGAGAGACCGAGCATGAACGGGGGAGGGGCAGAGAGAGAGGGAGACACAGAATCGGAAACAGGCTCCAGGCTCTGAGCCATCAGCCCAGAGCCCGACGCGGGGCTCGAACTCACGGACTGCGAGATCGTGACCTGGCTGAAGTCGGACGTTTAACCGACTGCGCCACCCAGGCGCCCGGCGGGAGACTTATTTAACTCACTTCCAATAATGGATAGGGCCAGAACAAAAAAACAAACAAACAAACAAAAAAGCAAACAAAACAACACAAGGAAACAGAAGACTTTAACACTATAAACTAACTAGGCTTGACAGGTACAGGATTCTCCGCTCAAAACAGCAGAACACTTCCTTCTCAAGTGTACATGAACATTCTCCAGTATAAGCTATATGTTAGGCAATAATACAAGTCTCAAGAACTTTAAAGGAATAAAATAATACAAAGTATGTTCTCCAAACACCAGGGAATGAAACTAGAAAGCAGTTACAGAAGGAAATTTGGGAAATTAATATGTGGAAATTAAGCAACAAACTCCTAAAAAACAAGAAGGAAATCACACAGGAAAATTATAAAATACGTTAAGATTAAAACAAAAGCACAACACACCAAAATTTAAATGATGAAGTGAAAGCAGTGTTTAAAGGGAAATTTATAGCTATATATGACTACATTTAAAAAGATCTCAATTCAAAAACCTACACTTTGACCTTAAAAAAAACAGAAAAAGAACAAACTAAACCCAAAACAGGCAGATGAAGAAAATAAAGATTACAGCATAAATAAATGAAACAGAGAACAGAAAAATAATACAGAACAATCAATGAAACCAAAAGTTGGTTCTTTGAAAACATCAATGAAGTTTACAAGCCTTCAGCTAGGCTGCCAAGAAAAAAAAAAAAAAGACAAATTATTATAATCAAGAATGATAAAGGGATCATTACTACTGGTGTTATAATAATAAAAATGATTATATGGGAACATTAGGAACAACTGTATAGCAACACATTAAATAACCTAGATAAAATGGACAAATTTTTAGGGGGAAAAACTACTGAAACTGATTCAAGAAGGGGTAGAAAATCCAAATAGCATTATAAGTTAAAGAGATTAAATAAGGAAAAAATTTACCAAAAGTAAAGCAGGATTAGATGGATTCTCTGGTACAATCTACCTTTAAACCAAACGTTTAAAGAATTGACACCAATGCTCCACAAACTCTTCCTCAAAAAAGAAGAGGAAGGAACATTTCCTAATTCATTTTATGAAGCCATTACCTTCATACCAAAACCAAGACATCACAGGAAAAGAAAACTACATATAAACGTCCCTTTTGAATAAAATCACAAAAATCCCATTTTGTGTTCATGCACACACACCTTTCTGAAGACATACCATCTAGATCCCCTTTGCTTCTCGTTCCAATCTAAATTAATAACTCTCAGACCTGCTGCACAGCCACACTCCTTGGATCTCCCTTCACCATTATTTTAGGTATGCATTCTTTTTACTTATCTCCTGTACTGGATCCTATTTCCTGGATAATCCCTCTTTTTGATTTACCTCATCATTTTGATAAAGTCCACGTCCTCTAGTAACTTCCTGAGATAGAGTGCAATTGAAATAAATATTCCAACGACCTCATATGTTTCATAACTTTAGCCTACTCCCACACTTGACAGCTTGGCAAGGTATAGAATTAGTTTGGAAATACCTTTCCTTCAAATGCTTTGAAGGCATTATTCCATTAACAATTACTTTTCATTGTTACTGATTCCTAACCCCTTTTATATGCTTCAAACGGGAAAGCTCTTAGGAACTTCCTTTTATTTCTAATGTCTGAAATTTCACCATGATGTACTTTGATGTGGGTTCTTCCCCCCTAGTCACTATGCGGAGCATTCCGTGCACCCTGTCAGTATGAAAATCCAAGTTTTTTGTTCAATTATTAATTTCCTCCACACATTTTTTTTCCCATTCTGTAATTCTCATTTTTTACATGTTGAATTCACCAAGTATGATCCTCTCATATTCTTACCTTCTACTTTGTATCTCTTTTTGTCCTGCTTTCTGGAAGATTTCCTCAACTTTATCTTCCAACCTTCTACTAAGTATTTAACATTCTAAATTTCTAGCTTTTCTATTAATGTCATATCCTGTACTTCCAATCCTTCTATTATTTCATATTCTAAATGTCTAAGAGCTTTTCTTTGTTTTCTGAGGATTCTTTTTAAAGCAAGCATCCTTTCTTGCTTCAAAGATAGAATTTATCTTACTTCCAAACATATTCCAGTAACTTTTTTTCTTCTTGAACTGTTTCTATTTCTTTCTCTTTCATACTGAGGTTATCTTCAAATGATCCTTAATGTCATATTTGAAAATGAAACATTTAAAGGCTGTCTATAAATTGCGTTAATGGGTAGGTGTCATTGTAGGATGTGGACCAGTCTGGGCCATTTCTCTGGGTGAATCCACATCTGTTATTATCTGTTGGCCTTTTTTCCTGATCATTAGTTTGCTATAACAGGATTAATCTTCCAACCTCACATCTGGGGTTATAAGCCTAACACCCAGTATTCTCAGGACCAGTAGAGAAAAAGAGGCTGGGGAGGATTCCTGGATGTAGATTTCTAGTCAATACTATTTAGTATGACACCCTTAACCCAAGCTGTGTGTAGAGTTCTCCAGTACAGAGAAGAAACTTGAGGGTAAGAAACCCTCTCCTGGTATCATGAGTGTTGCTTATTTTTTATCATAGACTTTTGGACAATTCTTTCAAAAGTACCTGAAGCTACCAATTTCTGAAGAACCCCAGGATCTACGGCACCAATTCTAGGCCTTCCCCAAAAATAAGCGGAAAATTCAGTTTTCTCAGATCTACAAAATTAGTTACTACGTGTTGCTTTTCAGCCTCCAGAGTTTTCTGTGATCAACTTTTCAGTTTTCTTTGTCCCTGACACCCTATGCCTTTAAAAAAACAAACGAAAACCACTATTCCAATTCTAGTAGGGATAGCAAAGTAAATGAAAGTTTTTTAACCCATCATGTTTAAATGAATATTAATCTTATCTGTTTTTTCATGTCGTATACTCATTGTCGTTCATTTCTAAATAGTACGAAATTGAAGCTTAAATCCCAACAGGACACAGTTTTCATCATCCAAGCAAGTAGTTAACATCATTTTGGCTTTAATATCTAGTTTTATTGTTTAATCAAAAAAAAAAAAAAAATACTGGCCTACGCCATTCCTCTTATTTAGAACCCCATATTCTCTTTGAAACTCAAAACACGATTTTTTAAAAAATTCACAGGAATTTGAAAAGAATGTCGTATTCTCTGTTTGGAACAAAGGTTGACATACATCTTTTTTTTTTTTTTTTTTCAACGTTTATTTATTTTTGGGACAGAGAGAGACAGAGCATGAACGGGGGAGGGGCAGAGAGAGAGGGAGACACAGAACCGGAAACAGGCTCCAAGCTCTGAGCCATCAGCCCAGAGCCTGACGCGGGGCTCGAACTCCCAGACCGCGAGATCGTGACCTGGCTGAAGTCGGACGCTCAACCGACTGCGCCACCCAGGCGCCCCTGACATACATCTTTTAAATAAAATCTATTGCTATTCAAATCTTCATATCCTTAATTTGTTTATTTGACCTATTAATTTCTGAGAGGTAAATTAAACTCTCTTAAAAAGACTGGTGTTATTAATTTCTCTAAAGAAACATTACTTATTCTACTTCATGTTTCAATGCTGTTTATCACACACAATTTCAAGCTGATAGAGTTTAGTTCTAACTTTTTATTAATTAAAAAATTTCTTTTTTCACTCATTTTACTCTAGAAAAGGTTTTATCCTTTGCTTGATAGTGATGAACTTGTTTTAGTATTTCTGCCATTCCTTTGTTTTTTTTTTTTTAACTTTATTTGTTTTCAGAGAGACAGCGTGTGCACACTATAGCACGCAAGCTGGGGAGGAGCAGATGAGAGAGGGAGAGAGAATTCCAAGCAGGCTCTGCACTGGTAGTGCAGAGTCTGATATGGGGCTCTAACTTGTGAACTGTGACACCATGATTTGAGCCAAAATGCAGAGTCGAACGCTTAACAGACTGAGCTACCCAAGCACCCTGCCATTCCTTTATTTTTAATGATTTAGATTTCCTACTATGTCTTAGATACAACTCATAAAACTACACACCAAAAATTTTTAATCCAATCTGCAAAGGCAGGGAGTGAGGAGGACCAATTCCTGTTAAATTAAGAAAAAGCTGCTGGAAGGCTATCAGTTAATCAAACTTGACAGGGAGTTGGTAAGTCTTGGAAAATAAGATGAATCAGGAGGAAGGTGGACAAGCAATATCACACTAAAGGACATCTTCTTAGGATGCCATTTCTACCACTCTTAATGGCAGAGTCACCATTAAGGTATTCAATGCCATAGCACAAGATTTTTGATCCCATCATAGCCACAAATTATCTCTATCTCCTCCACCTCTTTTCTGTATGAGCTTTTCAGTAGGTTCAATGTATACGGAATAGTCAATCTGGCCTTTCAAACTGCAGCCTCTCCTCAAGCATGTGATGATTTTTCATTGCTTCTCAGCTTACGTAGACCCAAGCAGTGCACAAAGGTGGAAATAGGTCTATTTCTAAGAAGTTTCCAGGCACAAATGGGTAGAGACAGGGAAATATTTAAGAGGTTCAGGGGAGGGCTTTCATGCCAGCTTCCTATTCTCATATCAATAGTTCAGGATAATCAGAGAAGAGTAAATAGTTCTACTGTCATCCCATCTCACCCATACTCTTTATACCAAAATACCGATTTCAGAGATGATGGATGGATCTCTACTTCCAGTGACAATAGGGGACAGTCTATTCTCTTTTACTTTAGTTGATGTCTCAACAGGTAACTTGGACACAGTCAATGTACTTGCCTATTTTAATCATGTTGCCAGAAATCTCACTAACTTCTTTACTGAAATTAAGTCTTTATTAACTGTGACAACAGTTAAAATGTAAACTTGTTAAACTAAGACTAACATATTACCTTAAGTTCCTAGGCTCTATAAACTCCCAAATTCTGTTCTATTTAATAACTCTAAAAAAGGGAGATAAAAAATTTTAATTATTTTACTTCTAAACTTTTTCAAATTTTTCTAATTCTTTTCTTTTAAGAATAATCTTGGGGCACCTGGGTGGCTCAGTCGGTTGAGTATCCGACTTCGGCTCAGGTCACGATCTCGCGGTTTGTGGGTTAGAGCCCTGCGTCGGGCTCTGTGCTGACAGCTCAGAGCCTGGAGCCTGCTTCAGAGTCTGTGTCTCCCTCTCTCTCTCTCTGCACCCCCCCCTCCCCCACCTCACACTCTGTCTCTCTCTCATTCAAAAATAAACATAAAAAAAATTTTTTTAATAAAAAAACAAGAATCTTACTATAAGACACAGTATCCATTCCATTTAAACACCCTTAAAAACCCCAATAAAGACAAACATCTTACATCTTAAATATCAAAAAATGCTACTGCTCAGAGGGAACTATAAGGATTATTTTTTCCCCTACCAACACACTGTGTTCTCAACTATTCCTAAATTTTGAAATAAGTATTTATTTTAAAACAAATTTAAACACTGGTATTCCAGATTATTAAATTTATTATCTGTTTTCCCACCAACTCCTATACCAATCAGAATGTCTCTTAAACCATGTCTAAAATATACTATTATAACTCAGAATACAACATTACAATTACAAGCTCTTCTTAATATTCAAGTAATTTTTTTTTTTAGTTCAAAGTACTAGCAATTCAGAAAATACCACTACAGCATAACTTCCTTGGATGTTACTTCATTTTCAAACCAAACTTAAAAGCTCATCAGTTTTTTAATAGAACAAGGTGAATGTATCCCAGTTAGTGTTAATAATTTATTTGCAAATTGTGTGTCCAAGTAAATTTATTTTCAATGAGACAATAAAAGTGTTCCATTCTTATTTTAACTTTGCATGACAAACAGGAGCCACATAGTTCACTTGCTTGATTTTAAAACTACCCATCCTTACTCTTCCCTCTCACCCACCAAGATAATAACCTCCAACTGGCCTTCCTCACTTCAATCTCTTCTCAAATCATGTTCTATCTGGCTGCTAATCTTTCTTTATTTTTATTCATTTATTTCTGTTCAGTGGCCTTAAGGAGTATCCCTTATCTCTAATTTCTAATCCAAACTTCTTTAGATTCCCCCAGTTCGGGCCACATCTTATCAAATTTATTCTTCATTACATTCATTTAAAATAGACTCTATTTTGAGTAAGGGAAACACTTACATTCCACAATTTCCATCTCTGTGCTTTTTTCACATAACTTTTCCCCTACACCTCTCCACCAATATTCCTTCCCTCTCCACCAATCTTCATACCACTTCTTCAAAACCTAGATTAGAAAAACATTTTTGCCAAGGAGCTTAATTAATTAGTCCAGTCTTACTAGATACCATTCATTTTATTTTCTGTCAACTCAGTAATTCAAATGCTTCATTATTAAGTGCTCTTCAAGTTGTGTCTTAAATCATAAGTTCTTCAGAGCAGGAACCATATCCTTTACTCCATATATTAGCATTCTTACCCTAGTAAGATATTAAGTGAATTCTGTATAATAACTACCCCAGTGAAAACAAGCAAAGGTTGAAGAACATACAACCACAAAAATAAGGTTTTTCTGCATACAAAAAAAATCCAATCTCCCAAAACTAAATACAAATATAACATTCATTTTCATCAAAACAACGCAAAAACATAGAACATACCCTTAAAAATATTTTTTCCATCTGGAGAAGTCAGCTCTTAAAGCTCTTAAGGCTGTTAATTAATAACATTCTAGTTGTTTTTGTTTGTGGTTTTCTAAATCTGGCCCAAAAGATATTATATAAAGTCTTAATATTTTCTAGATAATAACCACACTTTTTCAATGTCTAATCTAACCAATTTGCTTTAGCCTTCTGTACTTCATAAATGCAAAACCTACATAAGAGAAGTTGATATATAAGGTTTTATTTCAAGACAACTATAAAATTCTTAGGGCTACAGTATATTAAGCAAACTTACTACATATTTAAAAAAAACAAAACTTTATATATTCTCATTCATAAGTTCAAAAGCATTCATAATTCAAATGTTAATGAGAAAGTATTTTCATGTCCACTTCTGTACAAATTTACGAAACATATCTATTCTTCAAAACTAGGCATCTAGGATGTAAAGATACATATTTTCATTGTTAGGTACTGTTTCAACTTTATAAAATACATATTTGAGAAATAAAAATATTTCTCCCAAAAGCACCAATTGTTGCAGTAGTAAACAAGGCTTCTGCTGCTCAGTATTTATAAAAAACAATGTTGTAACCATTAATTCCGTTTGAAAAACAGAATTGATTCAAGCATTAGAAGTCAAAATCATGAATAATTCCACTTCAGTTTTCATTTTGTAAAGTGTCTCTCATGGATTTTAACCATTCAAATGTTTGTGTAACTGTCCTTAAGGTAACATTCTAGGTTCTTTACACATAAATAAATGTCAAAATCTTTCAGGTTAAGAATGCATACTTAACTGTAAACAGAAGTACACCAATTTACTCTTATCCCTACAATCACAATCAGAAACACTCAAATACCTTATTAAGTAACCTGCAATGCCTGAAAGCTAACTTACATAATGCCTAGAAGCTACTATTAAAAAGGTTCCAAAAGACCTCTATATTAGGAGGCAATCCAAGACCTCCTCTACCTACTTCTTGGCAATATGCCTAGAGAATACTGTAATGAAAGCAAGCCAGATAACTATGTTATCTGCAGAAGCAATTCAAATCTCTGCATTCTAAACAAATTTCTAGTCATAAAACTACCTTCTGAAGAATCAATATTAATGAAAACTAAGAAACACCTCTCTGATCTTGGTGTAAACCACACTGGAAAAAAAAAAAAGTAGAGCTATGGTACCAACCATCTATCAACTGATTACCTCCAAATTCACATAATGCCAAACAAGGACAGAAAAGACAGAGATTCAAGCCATCAACTCTACCCTTGGAAAGGAGGACAAATATGCCATAATCAAGTTCAAATATAAGCTAAACTTATTTATGGTGATAGAGACCAAAACAGTAGTCACTTTTGGAGGGGGAATTGGAAATTTTTTCCATATAGAAAATGTTTACTGTCTTTATCTGAGAAGTCGCGTGTGTATGCTTCTATGAAAAATTTCACTGAGGTGTAGTCATAAGATGTGTGCACTTCACTGTATGTTAAGTTATACCTAAATAAAACATATAAAAAATAACTTCAAAAAATGGTCAAATCTAAAAACCTTTTCTCAATTCAATTCCTTTTTGATCATTCTCCATCATACGGCTAATCAGAGAATACCAATATTCCCTAAGCACACTTTTTTCCCCTTAGAAGACCTACAAGACTTTGTGAGTACTCTTCTGCATTTTTCCTGTTCTGCCTCATGTGTGTGTGTGTGCACGCGCACGCATGCGTGTGTGTGTGTGTGCGCGCATATTTGAGAGAGAGAGAGAGAAAGGGAGAGAGAGAGAGAGAGAGAGAGAGAGAATGTAAGCAGGGTTGAGAAGGGCAGGGGGATGGGGGGTGGGAATCCCAAGCAGGCTCCACACACAGCATGGAGTCCACCACGAGGCTTGATCCCATGACCTCAGGGTCATCACCTGAGCCAAAATCAAGTCAGAAGTTCAACCAACTGAGCCACCCAAGTGCCCCTTGTTCTGCCTCATATTAACTCACTTAAATATTAATTTGATATTAACTGCTCATGTACAAGATTAGGCACCTTCCAACATACAATATCTCATACACACACATCCCCCATACTAAACAAATTCATTAAACTAGATTCAAGTCACTCTATTATCTGATTTCAAATTATGTCTCCTATTTTAATTCCCATCACTTTACAGATTTGTTCTCCAGCAGACTCTTTTCTTAGCTACCCTTTAAGGCTCATTTCAATTCCTACTTTATCCTTTCTCCATACGTGTACAGAACTAACTATATCTGTACTGTCCAATACAAAAGCCACGTCGCTACTAAGCACTTGTAGTCCGGCTAGTCTGAATTGAGATGTGCTTTAATTACAGAACACACACTTCTGATTCTGAGACCTGACGTGAAAAAAATGAATGCAGAATAGCTCAATTATTGGAATAATGTTTTGAATATACTGGGTTAAATAAAATACATTAATAAATTTAATTGTACCTATTTCTTTTCATTAAAAAAATTTTTTTAATGTTTATTTATTTTTGAAAGAGAGACACAGAGTGTGAGTGGAGGAGGGACAGAGAGGGACACACAGAATCTGAAGCAGGCTCCAAGCTCTGAGCTGTCAGCAGAGTCCGACGTGGGGCCCGAACTCAAGAACCATAGGATCATGGCCTGAGCCCAAGTCCGACACTTAACTGACTGAGCCACCCAGGCACCCCTCTTTTCATTTTTTAACATAGCTACAGAAAAATTTAAATCACATTTGTAGCACAACAACATATTCTTATTGGTCAGTGCTGCCCTGTACAATTTATTTATAAAAGCCCCACAAATTATCTTTAAATATATGTCATCCACCCAATTAAAGTATAAGAATTCAGTATTTTCCCTTTTATAAAGGTTATTACATTAGGAATTACAAATAGTAACCAAACAAAATTAAGTGCCTATTTAATTTTAATATCACTTTTTAAATATTTCTAACAGGGAAACTTACAGCATTTCAAAGTATAAAAATATAGGAAAAGTTTTCACATGCCTAAACTGAAAATGTCATCTACATTTTACATATATCCAATTTTGAGTTAAATGTCTCACCAGGTAGATATTATTAAACCTGTAGCATTTCTAATCCCAGAGAGTATTAGTTCTGATTAACGTTCATTATTTTTCTTCTTGGTCACTCAGTAAAGAAAAAAGGCAGTCTCCACTTTGACCAATATCACTGTACCAATATCCAGCAGCCAAGACAAAGAGCCTTTATATGGTGGTATGAATAAACAATGTGGGCAATATGACACCACTTAAAATAAGAGTAGGCAGAAAAATGCTTTTATAATGTTTTATAAGTAGGAAATAAAACTTACAAATTGTATAATTAGGTTAAAGTACAGATAGAAAGGAGGGGAAAGCAGAGTAGAAAGATTTCATCTATAGAATCAAGATATACCTAAGATTCAAACTTGGCTGCTGTACTAATTACTATCTACGTGACCTGAGTTTGAGTTTGTTTCCTTGCGTATAAAACGGGAATATATACATCAAACATTATTATAAGGAATACAGAGTAGATGCTTAATGTTGGTCTCATCTCCCTTAACTTTAAAAAAAATTTTTTTTTAATATTTAGTTTTGAGAGAGAGAGAGAGAGAGAGAGAGCATGAGCAGGCGAGGAGCAGCGAAAACAGGAGACACAGAATCCAAAGCAGGCTCCAGGCTCCAAGCTGACAGCAGAGAGCCCAGCAGAGAGCCCGATGTAGGGCTCGAACCCACAAACCACAAGATCATGACCTGAGCCGAAGTCAGATGCTTAACTGACTGCGCCACCCCGGCGCCCCTCATCTCCCTTTCCTTTAATACTAATGATTATATAATGGTGATAAGAAATGGGTGACTTTTCTCTCCTTCATTTTCCAAACTGCTGAAAATATTAAGCGTATCTGAAACAGAATTCTAACTTTTCATGCTCACACCTCTCTGCCACATGAACTTCAAATTACTTTTACTAGCTTTTAAATAAAAAGCTTAAAATCTATGTTGGTGGTGGGGGACATAGGTGGTAGAAGAAAAATTAAAGATACAAGTAAGTTTAAGACCATACCAGCCCAAATACAAAACAAAGAAAAGTATGGAGAGGAAAACAGCAAAAGGAAATGCTGTTTGAGGAAATTCTCCTGACTCAGACAAAGCAACAAAATGATAACATACCTCTCCTCAATCTAGCTGCTGTTGAAGCTATTCTCTCTTAGCTGGGGTTTAAAAGTATATTATATACAAATACATACAGCCACTCACCCTCTTCCCGCCACTAATGGTCAAAAATTTAAAGGACAGTAAAGAAATTCAGGATGTTTTAACCAAGATAAATCAACACATTGGCTGGGAAACAACTTCACATTAAAATGCACTCATTCTCAAGTGCATTTATTCATCAGCTGACAGTACTAAAAGGGAATGTGTTCCTGAAATACTGAACCTGGTTAATAGCTTCTGCTGCTAGAACTGGACAAGGCACACTTTGATGCCTGCATCTAACTTCCTTTATCAACAACCCTCCCTTTGTAGACATGGGTCTAAAAAAGGAACACTAGCAAAAGTATGTAATTCCAAATCACTCGCAGGTGAAAATTTCAAGTTATTATAAAAAAATTAAACAATAGTAGTAACTATTACTATTACTATAAAAGCTAACATTTGCTCAGCACCCATTGTGTACCAGAAAGCTAAGGACTTTACATGAATTATGTAATGTAAACTTTAAGCCTCTATGAAGATTATTATTGTTAAATCCTCTTGCCTAATGCTCACAGAGCTAGATTTTTTAAAGCGATCTCTATGCCCAGCGTGGGCCTGAACTCACAACCCTGAGAGCGAGTCTCAACAGTCACATGCACATGCTCTACTGACTGAGCCAGCCAGGTACCCCCCCACAGCTAGATTTTAACCCCATCAGTTTTACTTCAAAGCTTACACTTTTAAACCTTAGCTCATCTTATCTCTTTATTCATATACAATTATAAATGCAACTATGATCTCCTGTGTGTGTATATATACACATTTGTCTGTGTGTGTATGTGTGTAATACTCAGCAAATCAACAGTAAGCAACAGGCAAGGCTTTTATCCACCTTCACAAACCATTCAACAAACAAATGGCCATCATTCTCTTTCCAATAAATGGTGTTTTGAAAATACTAGTTATATTATCACCTTCCTCAAGAAACTGATGAAAAAAATATGCATTCAGCTTTCAAATAAAAGGATAAACACCATAGAAGAAAGGATAAAAGTGTTAATCTTTTATAAAAGATATACAATTGATAGAATACAGATAAACATGCTTTGTAAACTGTAAAGTACTTTCATCCTAACGCTTCATTACATTTTTTTTTTTTTAATTTTTTTTTTCAACGTTTATTTATTTTTGGGACAGAGAGAGACAGAGCATGAACAGGGGAGGGGCAGAGAGAGAGGGAGACACAGAATCGGAAACAGGCTCCAGGCTCTGAGCCATCAGCCCAGAGCCCGATGAGGGGCTCGAACTCACGGACCACGAGATCGTGACCTGGCTGAAGTCAGACGCTTAACCGACTGCGCCACCCAGGCGCCCCTATTTTAAATTATTCGTTTCACTCCTGACTTATTTAAGTTTCTGGACTTTGTACAAAAAGTCTTTTAAAAGCTTTTAAAAGCTGTATTTTCAACTTCAATGAAAGATATACACACTAAAGGCTTAATACCTAAAATCATATTTATCACTCCAACCAACTTCAACTGTACCACAATCTAGACTAATAGAATTAAATTACAAGGAAAAAACCACTTATCTATACTTTTCACAAAGTTACTTACAAGATCACAGTTCCAAGAATCCCAAATGAAATGGGAAGGCTACAGCTTGCAAACAGAAGAGGTAAAGCAAAGATTAGTAGAGGGAGAGTATAAAGGAAATATCTTAGAAACACTAATCTTAATCCAGCCTCACTTTCCTCCATCCAGAAGTGTGCACTGCTGCTTCTGTCCTGGCATGCTTCTTTTCTTCCCCCTGAGATCCTCTGCTTTTCTCCTCCTGGAAAGTTATGTCACAGGACTTTTCGTTTTTCTTGCTAACATTTCTCAATTGTCAAAGGATGTCCTATCTTGAATCTTGTCCTTGAAAAGGACAAAAACATAGTATCTCCCCATAATTAAGAGTTCCTCCTAAATTCAAAGATAGTAACTCCATAGTTCAAATTTGGCAGATCTTAGAAAAAAATTAACAGTAGAGCAACTACGACCCTAGAGATGAGAAACACCCTTTTCATGGAGACCTCCACCTTCCTGAAGAAAGACCATGAATTTAATTTGCTATTCTACCTTCTAGGTCTCAAGTGATCTTTACACTTGTTTTTAAGAGAAGAACAGAAATACTTCAGCCAACCAGCAGGGTGAGCTAGTGCTAGAATCAGATTGATTACTGTCAATTTTCTGAAAATTCAAAGATGTAAATGGTCTGTAATATTAAAAGCAACTATTTCTCTCTATTAACAGACAATACATCTAGAACTGCCTTAATCGTTGCTGTATCTCGTAACTCTGTAAACATTTACAGATTCCATCTACGAAACAGTCTTTATAGGGATTAACGATAAGTGTAAAAAACTAGAGCTCATTTGAATACCTACCCAAAATATCATAATTGCTATTCTTTATTCTCATGTTTTATTGTATACAGCTATCAATTAAATTAAAAACACATTTTTAAAAGGACTGGTATAAAATTAGGACCGGATAATTCAGCATACCTATTTCTGAATCCAGGGCAAACTGCTGCCTTTAAGACTGCCTGAAAAGCAATCATGAGAAAAGCATTCCTACAAAAATAAGATCCACTCTTTTCCTTTGGTCCCACACCCTGAGAAGAGTCTAAATAGGTAACCCTAACACTAACAGTATATCTGGGATAAACCTGATCTTTTCTGACAACCAATCTGTCTAAATTTTAGGTATCCTCACCACTTCTAGTGACTGTCCTTGAGTCTCTCCTCTTCTCGTGCTACCTAATACAGTCTCAATTCAACCACACCAAAACTCTTCCTCATATAACTTGAACAACAAATTAAAACTGCAAAATATTTAAGGTTTGCAGGTAACACTCACTTTGTAATTACTAATAATCTGAGAATAATCCGATTTATCACATGACTAAAATGTAACTAAATCTACCCAGTGTTGAAAATTAAGTAGTTCTTAGAAAAATCAATAATTTAAATGTACCCTAAATGACCAATAAAAGCTTTAAAACCTCAATATGATTAGTTTTTGTTATATTTGATATCCAAAGAAGTTAAAGAACTGAGCGATCCCACCATAAGTGATTTTGCTACTTTTGAATTTCCTAACAGATCTTACAGATCTACTACTATTCAGTAGTAGTAAATCTTAAAAAGTTGCTTTTAACAAGGGCTAATCTAAGTGTCATGTCCATTCACCCAATAAAAAAGCTACCATTACAAAATGAAGGCACTAGCATTACTGTTTTCAGCATCGCATTTCTTATGTAATAATTTGTAGTAATGGCAATTACTTCAAATCTTCCAAGAAGTTCATCAAGCTGTTTTTTTGTTTTTGTTTTTGTTTTTTAATTTCTGGGTCAAGACTGCTTTTTGAAAACCTCACAATTCAAAAGCAACATTGGCCCCAAATTATCTGAAATGTCTGTATTTTGTATCTGAAATTATTTCACTGAAAGTCACTTTCACAACTGTATCACCATATCATGTTAATTGAAACTTTTTAACTTCTTGTCACAGAAGTTCTCATTAATATAATAGTATCTAATAAGTGTTTTCAAGCACACTTATTTAAATGTTTTATTTTAACCATTAGCTGCAGTCACCTTTTCATCCCACCAACGTGATCAACGAAAAGAGCAATGAGGTAGAAGCTGAAAAGACAATTTTCCATTATTCACTAACTTAATCATACTTGGTCATTAATATATTATAAAACAGTGGGTAAAACTAGGTGTTCCCTGAGATTCCTTCCACTCCAAAACCACATGATTCAGTAACACATTTTGCCAATGTTGATGTATCTCCTATTCGTTAATACAGTAAGAGTGTTCTCTATTAAAAGATGAAAAGTTAAAGGGGGAAAATCTGTATCTGAAAGAAGCAAGGAAAATGAAAGTTTTAAGTCATATTAAAAAATTCAAATTTTAATTTGAACAGAGATCTAAAGTTAACAATCCAAATGTGCTTTAACCCTGCAATCACATAACTTACTCTTGTTAACGTGACCTGGCCAAAACATTAGTTGTTTCCAAATTCTGTACTTCAAACATTAGTTAATACCAATATACAAAGTATGAGGTAGCCGTAAGTGCAGTGTCACTTTACAATTCTAAAATCCACACTACAGAGATTTTAACAGGGATATACATATCACTGCATCAACAGTGGTCAAGCCTTCATGTTTCACCTATTAAAATGTCGAAATTCTAACTTCCTCATAAAAACTAATTTTTTCTCACCAAAGCTACCAAAGCAGTATTACTGCCATCAACTTCCCTGGATACTTACACATGACACTGAAGGCAAACAGCAGGTTTCCTTTGAGTAACTTGAGTTGTCTATTTTTTGAAATGCTTTCCTTCTTCTTGGACCAAAGAAATGTAACTAAACTACTGCAGAGAGGCAATATACTATTAAGGCAAATCTAATCTATCATCCAGATGCAACAAGCCTGGCATTAGTCAGAACTGGCCAGAAGAGATGATGGTGTTTTGGTATTCCCGTTGTAATTATTGACTTGTATACAAAACAGGACCATCATTTAGGCCCCCATTGTGTTTACCCCCTTGTGGAGTACTTCTCAATGACCACACAAAATGTGAAGTCTAGACATGAAAGTTTTATAACAACTAAATTTATGTCAATATTACTTAGGCAGTTCAAGGAAAGTTTTCCACTAATGCTGCTAAACCATGGATGGATCCCAACACGAGAGTCGTCTGTGGAAGTCTCGTAACAAGAAACCTTTAGCTCCACCACCTAAGTTTCCAATCACTGAGAAGGGTCTGGGACAACTCATCTTCAGGTTCACGGGAGAAGTGGAGCACACCTGCTTTCCTCTGGCAGAGATTAAGCTCCCAGGGACACAAAGGCCAGGGAATCAGACCTGGAGAAGCAAAAAGCTTTAGCTGGACACCCACCAAGCCCCTGGCAACCCAAACACTTTGGGCGATTTACCTCTTGCTGCTACTTCCCAGGCACCTAGCGGCATAAGATCTTGCAGAACAGGGGGAGGGGAGGTCTATGCGGTCCCGGTCCCACGTAAGGGGAGGGGTGTGTGCAGTTAATGCCAGAGCTGGCGCTTCTGGCCCAAACCGAGCAGCCCCGGAGAGGGGTTGGTGACTGCTCTCGGACCGCCCCGTTACTCAGTGCGTTGCAATGGCGACCGCCAGGCTCCCCAAGCCGCCGGATCTCGGCCCCTTCCCCCTACTGCTCACTGGCTGCTCGGCTTCATGTGACTAAACAAAACCCCCAAGTCTAGTGCCCAGCTCAGCCCCTTTGTGTCCGCTACCGGATCCTCCGACGCCGCCGCGGAAAGGTTCCCCCCCGCCCCACTCTCCGCCGAGTCCCGCCCCGCGGCGGCGGCCGCCGCTCACCTCAGGCTCCGCCGCCCCCCGCGGCCGCCGCGGCCGCCGCCTCCCCGAACCCGGGGCCCGGGCTCCTTGTGTAGCACCAACTCCGCCTCCTCGGCCGCCGCCGCCATCTTAGCCTGTGCGGCAAAACGCGTCCTTTTGGATGGCTGGGACCCAGCCTAGGGCGTAGCTCCCCGGGCCCGAGCGCCGAAGGTCGGGTCCCCCAAGTTCTTCCGCCACCCTCAATCCCGCCGCCGCCACAGCCCAGAGGCCCGAAACCCACTCGAGTCCCGGAGAATCCGACCAAATAACCCCTGAAACTCACAGTTTGGTGCCGTGTGCGTCAAACCGGGGCGACGTTGGGAGCGCGCGGCGTCCCCGCGTCACACGCCGCTCTGTACGCTACTCGGCTCCAACGGCCCCCCTCCGCTCCCCGCTTTTCGCCTCCGGCCCCGGTTCCCACGGCGCAGGCGCGCTGCTTTCCCGCCTCTACCGAGCTGCGAGCCGCGGGGGCGGCCAGCGAGGAGTTCTAGGGCGGCTTTGCTCTGGTGGAGCGCCTGGGCCAATTAGGCAAACGGGGGCAGCAGAAACAGTGCACCACTGTTCTCGGGTGCCAGAAACCAAACAAGGTCACCTCCCCCAGCGCTGACCTAATCACTCTCAAGGAGGTTCCCGCCCCAAAGTAGGCACGCTCCAAATATGGTGGTGCCCAAACTCTGCAAGACCCAAGCACTTAGGCAAGCCTAGGCCCTTTAAGGTGGAACAGGCCCGTATTTGATTTCCATAATCACTAGAGTGCCAAAATTCCTTTTCTTGTCCTACTGTTGATGAAAAGAGCAAAGGAACTCAAGATTGCCAGTCACAACTGTAATGGCAGAGGAAGGTTTGGATCTTAAGGGAGCCAATTGTTGGGAGATGCTTGATGGCCAGGCGAAGCATCAAATGTGGCAACTCAATTAGCGGAGCAGGCTGCCCTAAAAGGTGCCCTGGGTTTGGCCCAATTTGATTCTTTCAAATCTCAAGTGCAGGGAGGATACTTTGTCCCTGTGTTACTCATTATGCCAGAAGTCTCCAAATTAAGGTTATATAAGAAGCACTTGAGATACTGGTTAACCCTTCAAAGAATCAGTAGGTCCCAAAAGAGTTCTGGAAATCATCCTTTTTAACAAGCATCCACCCCAAGAGTCTGAGGACAGAGTTTCACACACTACACTTTGAGAAACACTGACTTGGGGCTATTCTCTTGCTTTCGAACTGAGCAAACAAGAAGTTGCTAACATGTTTGACATGAACCAAAAGTTCCCAAGGAATCTACTAGTCCTGTCTTAATAAATTTTTCATCTTTTCTGAATCTGTTTTCTTCTTTAAAACAACAACAACAACAACAACAACAACAACAAAAACCTTTCATTAGCTTAGCAACCATCATAAACTGTGCTTCTCCAAACCCTCAAGATGTTATTGGCATTCAGAGAAATACACCATATTTGTGCTTATTTGACAAGAATGAGGGACATTGTCTTTCCTGTATGATCGTGACTATCAGCAGCAGCAGACATAGATCCCCAAGAACAGATATTTACACTTGCTGCATTAATTAATAATAAAAATGGCTAACACTTTTGAGTGCTTACTAGGTACCAAACATTGCTCCAACTCATTAATTTCATTACAACCTAATGAGGCAAAGGGAGGCTAGGTAATTTTCTCAAAGTCACGAAGCTCTTTAGACTCTTTAAAATGTGAACTTTCCTTCTTTATTTACACAAATGGGTAAATAATACTATATAAATGAAAATTTTTTTTCAGCCAATTGAGAGGGGTGCCCTCTAGGTCATTTCATCTGCGGAATCATTAAAATCAGACATTCTCCATTTACTATTAGACTTACAATTAATAAAAATCCTATGTACTATGAAAATTTTCATGACATTGTATCCGTACAGAAGCAGTTACCATAAAAACAAAAAAACAAAAACAAGAACAAAAAAAGCCAACAAACTCTGTTGCTTCCGTTGTGAACGTACACTACCAATTAACTGATGGGCAGGCAGATCTTGCCACAAGCAAATAGAACCACTTAGAAGTCAACCATGATCAGGAACTTGTCTCACTAATGAAGCTGTTTGTTGATACTAGAATCCAGCAACTAAATTGTAATGCTATAGATATGGTAGTACAAGTAATAGTGGTAATTATAATAGTAAAAGTAGTACTAGTTGATGAAATTATTTACAAAATAGATGTCAAAAAGCTTGATAAGGGTGGAAAGCTTGAATAAGTTAATGCAAAAAGAACACAAATATGTAAGCAACTGGAAAAATCCAAGGACGAGGTATGTAGCACAGTGCCAAAATAGTTAAAGACATTGAAAGGAAATGGCAGTTGAGAATAAACATCAAGATGTTGTAAACAGTTTGACCCTGGGAGAAAATTCACAAAGCACCTCTACTCACTGTAATAAAATAATGCTCTGATAAGTGCATCTGACTAAGAATCTTTTTTTTTTTTTTTTTTTTTTTTTTATTTTTTTTTTTTAAAATTTTTTTTTTTTTTTTCAACGTTTATTTATTTTTGGGACAGAGAGAGACAGAACATGAACGGGGGAGGGGCAGAGAGAGAGGGAGACACAGAATCGGAAACAGGCTCCAGGCTCTGAGCCATCAGCCCAGAGCCCGACGCGGGGCTCGAACTCACGGACCGCGAGATCGTGACCTGGCTGAAGTCGGACGCTTAACCGACTGCGCCACCCAGGCGCCCCCTGACTAAGAATCTTTTAAAAGAAAGAGAGAAAGAGGAAAGTTATTCCAGTGAATGGAATTACCCAAGAAAAGATCCAAAGTAAGCTGTAGTCTCAAATGATACATGTGAGAAGAAAATGCAGTTTGATGTTGGATAAAAGCAGGTAGTTCTCCACATTCTAGTACTTCCAAATTCCAGGCAAAAAGAAAAAGTAAAAACCTTGATTAATCTACTATCATAGTAATAAAGTCAAGCTTTGGATTTATCTTAGGGCCTCACTAGTTCTGGACTCCCCTCTGAGTACCGAGACTATAAGGCAGTCTTATTTGTAGAACTGCAAATATTAGAATGTTTGTCAATTGGAGTGGAGGTAGAAGGATGTTTGGCATAGAGAAAGATGAAGTCAATAGAAATCAAGTCTTATATTTAATTTTGTCTCACATTAACATCAGCACAGAGCCTTATACAGAGCAAGCATGAAATAAATAATTGTGCTCAACCAACATTCACCAATTGCTTACTCCATGAAAAGCACCGTACGGGCACTGCAGCGAAAAGAAGAAGACCATTTGTCGTACATATTTAATAAACAGTAGTTGAATGCAGGAGGAGTTTTTACGGTCCAATAAAAGAACTAGACAAAAAATATAATCAACTCTCAACTTACCAGGGAGGGGGAAGTTGAGGTAATAGATAACAAAGATTTCAAAATCATAGTTATAACAAAACCTTGTAAAACATGGTACAATAGACAGATAGATAGTATACATGTATTTTTCAATATTTAGTAAAAATTACATCTAATATTGAGAAACACATTTACTACTCTATCTCATCAACATATTAGAAGTAGACCATGAAAGTATATAAGCTTGTTCCCAGAACACATGTAGAGAAAGAAAACAGTGGACCATGGAAACTTAAATAAAAAATATTTAAGGAATAAGTAGAGAAGTCCAAGAAACAAGAAATGGAGGGAGAGGGTTGCCTGGGTGGCTCAGATGGTTAAGTGTCCAACTCTAGATTTCAGCTCAGGTCATGATCTCATGGCTCATGAGATAGAGCCCTGTGTGGGGCTCTGTGGAGACAGCACAGAACCTGCTTAAGATTCTTTCTCTCCCTCTCTTTCTGCCCCTACCCCACCTCTCTCAAAGGAAAAAAAAAAAAAGAAATGGAGGGACAGAGGCATAAAAGGAGATTCAGGCACAAGTGTAACATCACCAAAGCCAAGGAAATATTGGTAACAGCTTACCACCATTACAAATAACCTCAATGGCTTCACACAGAAAAGTTTCATTATTATTCAGGTCACACTCCACTGCAGTGAGTGGGAAGGAGAGGGGAGGCCTCAAAGCAGTTATTCTGGCACCTAAGTTCCTTCCACCATTTGGCTTTGCCATCCGTGAAGGTCTTAGAGTCTCCTACTAGATCCTCTGCAAAGAGACAGAGAGTACACATGGAGAATCATGAGTGCAGTAAGTTGAAGTGGCCAAGCCCAGAAGTGGCACAAATCACTTCTCACTTTCCACTAGTCAGCAATTTAATCACATGGTCCCACTTAACTGCAGGCGGAGCCTAGGAAATGTAGTTAGGCAGTGTGCCCTGGAGGAAAAGGAAATGGGACTGGCGAACACAAAGCAGAGGCTCTGCACATCCTGCAAAGATGTAGCAAAGAGGTTATGAAAGATAAGTGATGTCCACTGGGTATACAAGATCATTGGTGACCTTGGTAAGAGCAAGGTCAGTGGAGTGACTCAGCCACGGCAGTGGGTTCAGTAACAAACGAAAAGGAAAGAAGGGGAAATCGCAACTGAGCCACTGGACTCATAAGGCTGACAGACTAATCTGAGGCTATAGGTAAATGCCACTGTTCAAGGATTCTTGGCAACAAACCAGCCAGCTTTCTCCTGGTTAGAAGAAAGCCCTCAGTAGGACTTCATCAAATTTCCACACACATTAAATTTGAGAAATGCCTTTATTGTTTATTTTTTCCACAGTGAAAGATTCCAGATGTTCTGGGATATTTGGTTGAGATCCATCCAAGGAAAAAGGGCATCTGCAATTTCAGCCATCCCATGCGCTTTACTATAGAAAGTGAACATAAAATAGTAAGCCAATATATTGCATTATAAGTGTTGATTTCTTTAGTAATCAATAATTAGGAGATATAACTGTATAAATCTGTTCCTTTTTACTATATTCTAATAATTAGAACTTTGACTCTGATATCTCTAGCTCAATTTGTAAATGAAATTAAATATCTTCAAAATAAACCTTAAAATCTCTATCATATATTACTTAAATTTTATAACTATATTGAAGAAGGAAAAGAACAGTAGTTACAACCTTTATTTAATTTTTAAAATATTATTTATTTTTGACAGGTTGGGCGGAAGGAGCAGAGAGAGAGGGAGACAGAGGAGCAGAAGCAGGCTCTGAGCAGAGAGCCTGATGCAGGGCTCAAACTCAGGAACCGTGAGATCATGACCTGAGCTAAAGTCAGACGCTTAACTGACGGGGCCACCCAGGCACCCCAGTAGTTACAACCTTTAAAATTTTTTTTTAATGTTTTACTTATTTTTGAAAGAGAGACAGAGTGTGAGTGGGGGAGGGGCAGCGAGAGAGGGAGACACAGAATTGGAAGCAGGCTCCAGGCTGTGAACTGTCAGCACAGAGCCTGACGCGGGGCTCAAACTCACGAACCGAAGTTGGACGCTTAACTGACTGAGCCACCCAGGTGCCTCCAGTACCTATCTATCTTTAAAATATCTTTAATCTATCTTTAAAAAATAGATTTAGGAAAAATTTAGTCTGAAATTAAAATACAGGTTAAAAATATGACACAATAATGTCATCTTCATTTTTCTTATCCATTTCTCTTTTTATTCCAGAACATTAAATTTTTTCTTACACACTCTGTCAGATGCATTCCTGATTGACATACCTCACTTCAACATAGAAGAATGGTTTTGGTCTCCAGGTAGCTAATGAATTTAATCCTTTTCTACTAGGACCTGAATGGTGTATTGAAAATATAGAGCCATTCTCTTTTCTAATATTCACATAGTGCCTACAATGTTCCAGGTATGTACTGGGCTCCTTGGAAGATATGACAGTAAACAGAACACTCTCGACTCTCAAAAATGCCTTATGGTCAAACAGATCAAAAGTCACGTGCTCAAAGTGCTGCTTGCATTTTAAAGTTGACAAAGAAAGAGGTCAGCTTATTGTTCAACTAGTGCCTCATGTGATAACGATAATGCCATGGAGTCATTTTCCTCTAGGGTTTGGCTCTTAGCTTTGCAGGTTGGGAATCAATTAGACCATAATTGATCAAGCTCAGGTCCATGAAATATATGAGACAAGTGCATAAATCACATGTTAATATATTAATTTACAGTAAAAGTTTTGACTGCCAACCATAATAGAATTCTCAGACAGATTGATCAACACATTCCCTCCCCTGTAGAGAAGGGTGCCAGGAACACCAAATTACTTGCTCAGTGAGCATGGAATGATATGAAAATGATCTTAACAGATGGTGTCATGAAACTTTGATAGCAAACTGCACTCTGCCATGAAGATGTACCTGTCAAGGGAACTTGAACTGTTAGTCTGTTCCCACCAAGAAAATCACTCTTATTTTCCTTAAAGATATATAACAATATATTAAAACAAAACAAAACAAAGATGGAGGGGCACCTGGCTGGTTCAGTCAGTGGAGCATACAACTTTTGATCTTGGGGTTGTAAGTTTGAGGCCCATGTTGGATATAGAGACTACTTAAAAATAAAATCTTAAGGGGCGCCTGGGTGGCTCAGTCGGTTGAGCGCCCGACTTCAGCTCAGGTCACGATCTCGCGGTCGGTGAGTTCGAGCCCCGCGTCGGGCTCTGGGCTGATGGCTCAGAGCCTGGAGCCTGCTTCCGATTCTGTGTCTCCTTCTCTCTCTACCCCTCCCCCATTCATGCTCTGTCTCTCTCTGTCTCAAAAATAAATAAAGGTTAAAAAAATAAAAAAAAATAAAAATAAAATCTTAAAAAGAAAAAGATGGAGGGGCAACTGGGTGGCTCAGTCAGTTGAGCGTCCGACTTCAGCTCAGGTCACAATCTCACGGTTCATGAGTCCAAGCCCCCATTCAGGCTCTGTGCTGACAGCTCAGAGTCTGGAGCCCGCTTGTGTCTCCCTCTCTCAAACCCTCCGTTGCTCACGTGCACACACAGACACACACACACTCTCTCTCTCAAAAAAAGTATAATAAACATCAAAAAAAATTTTTAATAAAAAATAAAAACATTTTTAAAAGATGGAGTGTTTTGTAATCCATATTCCATCAGTTCTATAGCACTTTCTTTTAAATATTGTAACATCTCTGAAATCAAAATGTTTTACAAATCTTAGATTGTAAGTGGCATTTTTTTCTTTTTTAGGGGTTCATAAAATAATGGCATACCTTTCAATTGGCAATGCCTTAGAATAACTGACATTTTTAGAAACTCCTCAAATTCTGTTTTGGTAAGGTGACTTTCATAAACTCAGTTGCCCTAGTATATCATTACTTACTAAGTTTAAAACCTATGTCAAGCTTTTGTCTTCTCAATTCATTTGATCAGTTATAATTGGGCTATGTTCCCAAAAGATACAGAATATTGAAGGATAGTTCATACACAAGCACTTTCTTTGCTACTAAAGTAACCCAGAAGTAACCTTCATGGGTTTTGTTACCACTTTCCGCTGCAGGACAGATAAAACTGCCGCAAAGTTCCTTAAGGGATGCTTAAGAACAGGTCCTACCAACTACCCATCACTCCCCTGATATGACGAGCTATCTTCAGTGGCTATAGTGAGCCTTCTGCTGGAAGTGACTGCCTTCCACACAGCACCACCATTTTTTTTTGCCAGGCACCTCCATAGCCTAGCTGTCAATCTGGAATACACATGGTGCTAAGGCAGCGCTGGGACCCCTAGTCTAAGCTTCCATTTCCATGGACTATTTTTTTTTAAATACCTACCACATGTCAGGCCCTTTACTAGTCACTGCAGAGGCTGTAGTGAAAAATCCACATGCTCACTACGTACAGCTGTGGAGTTTGTGCACTACACAAAGATACTCAGCCAAGCAGGAAGGGGAAGCTAAAATCCAGCCTGTTTTCCACTCACCAAATCATGCCCATAGTGCAGGGCTGAATTTTTCTTCAGGAAAGGATGCTGTTTTCCTCCTACAAAAGTGCCTTTCCTTGTGGAGCAATCCTCACACCTGTGGGTCTGCACTACACATTTATAATTCTTCTGCACAAAGCATCATCTATTTTTTTTTTAAGTATTTATTTATTTATTTATTTATTTATTTATTGAGAGAGAGAAAGTGAAAATGGGGGAAGGGCAAAGAGAGGGAGGGAGGGGGGGAGAGAGAGAGAGAGAGAGAGAGAGAGAGAGAGAGAGACAGAGACACAGAGACACAGAGAGAGAGAGAGAATTCCAAGTAAACTCCATTCTGTCAGTGTAGAGCCAGACCCAGGGTTTGAACCGTAAACCATGAGATCATTACCTGAGCCAATATCAAGAATCAGATGCTTAACTGACTGAGCCACCCAGGCACCCCTAGAGCATCACCTTTTTAACCACTCTGCCAGAGAGTCTTTCTTGGTGTTTCCACTTCACACAAAGGGAATTGATAGGCTACTTGGTCCTAAATACTCAGTCTCTGCCCTCAAGGAGCTTACAGTCTAATGGAGGGAGATGAACGAAGAAAAAGACCATTGGGGTGTGTGTGATAAATGTAAGACAGGAGTAAGCACACAGTAGGGCCTTGGAAACACGAAGGAGGAGGACCTAAGCTGGTCTGGGGGATCAGAGAAGGCTCTCCTTGCCTGGAACCATCTTTCTACTCCTTCACCTGGTCTAACTCCTATTCATCCTTCAAGTTGCAGTTGAATATCCCTGTCTCAGTGAGGCTTTGCCCCACTCCCTTACTTCACACCCACATACCTCTTTGTTTTCCCTTTGTTATACTTGTCTTCTACGTACAGTAACCCCCACCACGACTGAACAAATAGAGCCCCCAAATTCGATTTCATAAATTCCAAGTTCATATAATTATGAGATTAATGAAACAACTGGAGTGAGCCTGTATAATTTGCTGGCTAGAGTTCCAGAGGTCTGGCTGTGTGATTAAAATTCATCCTCGGCTCAGCTAGAGTTTGGAGCAATCTGCTGGTACTTAGCCTCTCCAGCTTAAATATAGTAGGAGTGATTCTAGGTCCTGTAACTAGCCAGGAATTCCAAAATCACAGCACTGATTCTAGGAATCTTTCGGTTACTTTCAGTTACTTTCAGTTACTTGGCACCCATTTCACTTGCTTAATCCAGGAAGATTGGGTTGGGAGAATATTGGGAATACAGAATCCCACTTCTTCTGCTTCACCTTGTCTCTCTCCATCCCAATTTAAGAATGTTAGTGTAACTTATTTGAAAATGGAAACTGGGCAGAGGACAGGATTAATGACAGATGTATTACACTGGTTTTGCATTATCAGGGAACATGATTTTATTAGATGTTATTTTCTACATCATCGTAGATATGGATTTTACTTACTAAGACTCACAAGATAAATACTTGTTTATGTCCTTTTCCTCCTGTAGACTCTATGCTACATGAGGGTGTTAGATATCCATAACGTATCTCTTACTCATAGTGCAGTTTTTTTTTGTTTTGTTTTTTGTTTTCAAACCATTTTCTTTTTTTTTTTTTTTTTTAATTTTTTTTTTCAACGTTTATTTATTTTTGGGACAGAGAGAGACAGAGCATGAACGGGGGAGGGGCAGAGAAAGAGGGAGACACAGAATCAGAACCAGGCTCCAGGCTCTGAGCCATCAGCCCAGAGCCCGACGCGGGGCTCGAACTCATGGACCGCGAGATCGTGACCTGGCTGAAGTCGGACGCTTAACCGACTGCGCCACCCAGGCGCCCCCATAGTGCAGTTTTTAACTCGAAGTTGTTTAACAAACATTTGCTGAACTGAGCTGATGTTATAGCTAAGCTAAGATTTACAAGACTTCTAAAAGCTAGCTTGGGGAAAAGAGCTGGAGGGAAATTTTCTATGTAGAAGGAGCATATGAAAAATACCTAAGAAGAGCAAGAGAGGGTGGTATGTTTGGGGAATGACACGTAATTCACATGGCTAGAATATAGCACACAACTGGAGAGTGGGGAATGCTAAGAATTGAAACTGAAAGGGAAAGCAGATGTTGGATCTCAAAGGTCAAGAACCTTGGATTTTACCCTAAAGGCAATTAGGAAATGACTGATGAAGTTGTCAAAGGAAATTATAAGATTAGAAAGGTCTACTATGTAAAAAAAAATTATTTTATTATTGTTTTAAACTTTTTTTGTATTTTTTATTAAGTCGGCTCCATGCCCAACATGGGACTTGATCTCACAATCCTGAGATCAAGAGTTGCACACTTTACCAACTGAGCCAGGCAGGCACCCCCTTAAAAAATTTATTGAAGGGAGTAAAACTTCAGGCAGAGAAAGAGTGGGATATTTTCAGGATAGAACGTGGTGCCCATATAACCGTAGCACATGTTAAAGGAAACTGTCCTGCCCTCAGCCCACATGGATAGTTCTCAGCAACTCTCCTTTGTACTTTGTGAGCCTGCTCCCTCTAACACTTGGCTGCAGTGACTGGCCAATTCATAGGCTGGCAAGTGGTCTATGATGTAACCAGCATGGAAAATACTAATCGCGATAGTGTGGCAGTGTGGCATTGTGATAGACAAATAGATAAATGGAAGAGAATAGAGGGCCCAGATATAGACCCACAAATACATGGTCAATTAATTTTCAGCAAAGGAGAAAAGGTAATTCAGTTAAGAATCATCTTTTCAACAAATGATACTGGAAAAAATGAATATCCATATGCAAGCTTTGAATCCATATATAAAAATTAACTCAAAACAAATCATAGACCTCATGTAAAACCTAAATTGGAAAACTTCTAGGAAGAAAAAAACCTTTGTGAACTCAAGTTAGGCAAGGATTTCTGAAATAATGACACCAAACACACTACTCATAAAAGAAAAAAAATGATAAAATGAACTTCATCAAAATTAAGAATTTTTGTTCTTTGAGAGACTGTTAAGAGAATGAAAAGACAAACCACAGATGGGCAGAAATTTTTTGCAAACTTCCTAATTGTTAAAGGACTTACATTCATAACATATAAAGAATTCTCAAAACTCAATAAGTAAACAAACAACCTGATAAAAAGTAGACAAAAGAGTTAACAGTTACTTTGCCAACAAAAGATATACTGACACCAAATAAGCCCAGGAAAAATGTTCATTAGTCATTAGTGAAATACAAAGTAAAACCACAAAAGAGATACCACAACATACCTGGAAGATGGCTAAAATTGACAAGACTGACCATGCCAAGTGTGGCCCAGGATATATAGCAACTAGAATTCTACTACGCTGCTTGTGGAAACGTAAAATCATACAACAACCTTGGAAAAAAGCTTGGTGGTTTCTTTAAGAAATTAAACATACACACCATGTAGTTAATATGGTTCATCCCTTTAACCCCCGAGTATTTACCCAAGATAGAAGAAACATACATCCACACAAAGACTTATACAAGAATGTTCATGCTAGCTTTATCTGTAATAGCCCCAAAAGTCCATCAGTAGTTGAGTGCATAAACCCAGCCACCCAAAAGAATATTTAATGTATGATTTTCTTTAGGCACAACTCTAGAAAATGCAAACTAATCTATAGTGACAGAAAGCGGATCAGTGTTTGCCTGCCATGGAAGAGGAAAAAGAGACAAGGGTGGAGGTAAGGGGTTATAGAGGGACACAAGGATATATTTGGAGGTGATGGATATGTTCATTTCATTATCTTGATTGTAACGATGGCTTCGGAGGCTTACCAAATTGTATACTTTAAAGATGTACAGTTTATTGCTTCAATAAAAGAGTTTCAATAAAGAGATTCCATGAAAAACTTTAAACATTTTCTAAGAGATAATGGAAGGAGTGAGTTCCTTGAAGGAATGGAATAGAAGGGTATTAAGATTAGACTTGGACAGGGAGAGATAACACCCCCATTTGACACATTTCTACATGAGGTGTCAGGCAGATGAGATTATTTCTTTTGCTAGATGTTATCCAATTTCTCTGTAAAGTTGGCAGCAAGCCTTTCCATACTAAGTGACCTGAAGGAGGCAGGCAGAAGGCTGGAGGATAGTGGAGCAAGTCCGAAACAGCTGCTGCAGAGAGTGAGTGAGCCCAGACATTAACATTTGGACATCATCGGGGTTTCCGTTGATATTAGAGAACAAGAATGTCTACTTCTGTATAATTACGTAATTTTCTCTAGCACAAGTCAGCAGTACAAGTGAAGGAACAGTTCTCTCACTTCTCTGAACACATCTTTCAGAAACTTCTGAAATCTTTTGAGCACTCAGATTTCTATGGCATCTGTTCCACCATTTTGTCAGGCATATCAAGACATTTTTCGTTCATTCATCCGTTCACCCAGAAAATATGTATTGAGTCTTTTGACTCAGGTATGAGGCGTCTAATGGCAGTGAAGATACAATAGTCTAAATAAATATGGTCCCTGCTTTCAGGCTTCCATGCCTAAATAAGCAATGTGCTCCCCCAGGCTCTACCGTGATCCCTTGCAGACTTCAGGAGACCACACACTACCTAAGTATATAGGTCACCATGGGACTCATACCAGTTACAGATCACTTGACCATCCATGATCAAGGTGACTCCATCACATGACCCCATTTTCAAACTGGACTCAATTATGTTCCTTCTTTCTAGGGTGAGTATGGTGAGCTGGGAGAAGTATATGGCCAACATTGAATTCCTAGGATCTATAGCTAGAGACCCAACGGTGAAAGCAAGTATACACAGCCCTCTAGTACACTGTCAGCAACAGCTCCAGGTACTTTCTTCCCTTAAAATTCAATAAACTTTCACAATGACCTTCCACTAAAGATGAATGCTAACCTGGTATCTCACTCAGTTTGGATAACAGATTATTGAGCAATCTTTACATATTAAATAATGTGGCTCTACTGCATAAAATGAAAGTAACACATTAAATCCGTTTCTTTCCTTCTGAAAAGAGAGATATCAGATGTATAATAGTCAAATGCATACAAGTGTGTATTTAGACATATTGAACATTGGGTTAGGAATCCCTTCACACCGCTTTGAAGGAAGACAGAAAAGCAAGAGTTTCTCCCTACTTTTGTAAATTTGTTTTCAGTAGAGTACGAAATCTTACATGAGCTCGTGTTTTGGGGCCAGAATCCAGGGCACAGTGGTCACCTAGCTGACTGTCAATATTCTGTCTGTGAGAGCACTAAGAAGAGACAGTTAACAGTAATAAAAGAAAAAACAAGATATAAAAAGATATATGCATGTTATTTCCTCTACTGTTGTGATCCAAAAAATTAAAATTAAAAATATACACAGATGCATAAGGGATGTTTCTTTTAGTGAAAAGGGGAAAAATGAATCCCCAAGGGTTGAAGATACAAATTGATGAATTTGGCAGTAGGTTTTGGAAAAGAGCAGTGATAGCCAACCTGACTAATAAGAAAAAAATGTTGCAAAGAAGCACTAGGACCAAAAAAGCAACTTTTTTTTTTTTAATTGCACAGGAAGACAAAATGGTCTTGTAATTGCCCCTGAGGGAAGCTTTCTTGTGACAATGAAAATTTTCCAAAGGAACAAAATGGAAAAAGGGGACTCTTCTGCAATATCCCTAAAGAGATCAAGTATTAACCTCTTTATCCCTATGGGTAATAATAAAGTTTTTAAGTTTAAAACTTTTTTTTATGTTTATTTATTTTTGAGAGACAGGGAGAGACAGAGGGTGAGCAAGGGAGGGGCAGAGAGAGACGGAGACACAGAATCCGAAGCAGGATCCAGTCTCTGAGCTGTCAGCATAGAGCCTGATGCGGGGCTCGAACTCACGAACCGCGCGATCATGACCTGATTCGAAGTTGGACGCTCAGCTGACTGAGACACCCAGGCGCCCCAATAAAGTTTTTTAAGTTTATTTTTATTTATTTTGAGAGAGAAAGAGAGAGAGAGAGAGGAGAGAGAATCCCAAGCAGGCTCCATGCTGTCAGTGCTGGGGCTGACACAGGGCTCAAACTCACAGCTGTGAGATCATGACCTGAACCACAATCAAGAGTCAGATGCTTAACTGACTGAGTCACCCAGGCGCCCCAATAATGAATTTTTTTATAGGAAAAGTAATCGTGTACCAGATATTTCCCTAAATCAGGTCAATGCACAAATTCTCCACGTAGCCATCTGTGGTAAGGAATCTTGCGTAGATTCCAGGATGATCACCATTCATAAATGGGTGTAAAGGTCATATCTAGCCAACTATTAATATTTTGCCTGCAAATCTATGTGGCAGAAGAAATTTCTGAAATGGTAACAGAAAACAAGAGATGATCCACGAATTAACTGTAATTTGATCAGCATCCACCTGCCCCACCAAATGAAGAAGATTGGTGCTGGGATTCATCATTTCCCCCAGCTTTTTGAAACCTTAACTATTGAGATAGGGAATTCTGAGAAGTTTATTATTATAAGTATGTTCTTAGTATTTTTGTTTAGATAAATAATCAGAGAATACTTATATAAATAATTCTGAAACATTCTTTTTTTAATACGTTTTTTAATGTTTATTTTTATTTTTGAAGGAGAGAGAGACACAGTGTGAGCAGGGAGGGCCACAGAGAGAGGGAGACACAGAATCTGAAGCAGGCTCCAGGCTCTGAGCTGTCAGCACAGGGCCTGACGTGGGGCTCAAACTCACGAATGGTGAGATCAAGATCTGAGCCGAAGTCAGACGCTTAACCAACTGAACCACCCAGGCGCCCCAATTCTAAAATGTTCTTAAGACGATTACTTTGTGAATTCTTTATGTTGACTTGTGAAGAATTTCCCTTTCTCCCATAGACAACTTGCTGTGTCTCTCCTCACTCATTCATTGGTTTGTGTCCAGAAGGACTGGCCTGAAGGGCCTTTAGGCAACCTTCATGAAAATGGTCTTACTCAGCTGAGCTTCCGATGGGTACTTGACATCCGTGAATTTATGATTTTCCTCTCTGTCAAGTGCCAGAGTACAAATATCTGTGTTGCTGTGATTGTCAGCCAAGTTTGGGGCTACATCACCATCAAATGAATTCAGTCAACTATTACCTACCAAGTGCTACTGGATGCTGGGAATCACACTGTTCCTGACACTGGACATAATTCTGCAAACAAGGTCAACAAGGTCCTGTCTTCATGAAGCTTTCACTCTAGTATGTTGACTATAACTCAACACAAGGGGTTGATGTGTAAGAAATCACTGGCCCTTCAAGCAAAGACTTCAGAGGTAGTCCTATGAGTAAAGTGGGATAAGAACTGTTTGGAAAAAGAAAAAAAAATGAAATTAGAGTATTGAACCCAAGACAGACCTCCTGCTTGGGAAGCCAAGGTTTGCTCAGGCAGGCAGGCTTAGGGGAGGGAATGAAGAAAAAAACCTATTGTTTGGCAGGTTGGGTGGGCAACTCAGTGGGGGCTCAATCGGACCCAGAATAAAGCATTCTTGGAGTGAGAGCATATTGTTGCTTATGTGCTATGATTTGAGATGAATTGGGAATGCTGCCAGTTCAAAAACGTCTCTTCCACAGATGTCTGGAAAATGTGAATGTTTACTTCTCTTGGGAGAAGTGGTGGTTAAAAGCATGGACTTTGGAACCAAGCAGATTTATTTGTGAATTGCAGCTGTGTAATTTACTGACTATGTAATTTTGGAGAACTTACTTTTCTCTCTTAGCCTCAGTTTTTTCATCTATAAGATGGGAACAGTCATGCCTCATCGTAGGGTTTTTATAAGGCTTAAAAGAGTTATTATAAATCAAGTACCAACACAGCGCCCAGACACAGAAAAATATTCAATAAATGATAGATATTCTTAATCATATTTCTATTAATTAATTTACTCATTCATTCAACGAACATTTATTGAACTCCCACGATGTGCCAGGTTTTGTGCTGGTCATGATATACCAGGAAAGATACTCATGGAAGCAACAGACTATAGTAAAATGTGAAAGGTGTCCTAGGAGACAGTAATACATTGAAACTTTTTTTTCTCTTTCCCAAAGCAGAGAGGAGAGAGAGGACATTCTAGGGAGATGGGACATAAAAGGCTCAGTAAATGAAAAATGTTTGAGATCATTTCTTCCTAGAAACAGATGTAGATGTTAGAAATTGGACTATCAGTATAAGAGGATACTTGCTCCTAAAAACACTGGCTTCGATGACACCTTACTCTCCTGGTTTTTCTGTAGTCTCTCTGGTAGGTCTGTCTCAGTCTCCTTTGTGGTGTCTTTCTCCTTTACCATTATATGTTGGAGTTCCTTAAGATTGTCTGAGATGATTTTCTCACTCTGTATACTCCTCCCCTTAGGCATCTCATCCATTACCGATAATATCCCAAGGATTTTAATTACCACCCAAATGATAACTCTCAAATTTGTGTATCCATGTCAGATCTCTCTTATAAACTTCTCCTATTTCTGACTCATATTTCCAGTTATTTAGTGAATATCTTCACCTGGTTGTCTTAAAAATTAGAATATGCACAAAATTAGAATACCCAGAACTAACTTATCTCTTTTTTTCTTTGATGTTTTTATTTATTTTTTTTTTTGAGAGAGAGAGAGAGACGGAGAATGAGAGAGAGAGAGACAGAGAGAGAGAGAGAGAGAGAGAGAGCATGAGTGGGGGAGGGGCAGAGGGAGAGAGGGAGACACAGAATCCAAAGCAGGCTCCAGGTTCTGGGCTGTCAGCACAGGGCCTGACATGGGGCTCCAACTCACGAGCCATGAAATCATGACCTGAGCCAAAGTTGGACACTTAACCAACTGAGCCAACCAGGTGCCCCTAACTTACCTCTCTTCCAAAGCCCTTCCCAGTGTTCTCTATCTCAGTATGTGCACCATTATCCACTCAAGTACTGTCCAAGTTAAAAACTTGGCAGTCATTCCTGACTCCACCCTCTCCTTCATCACATTTAATCAGTCATCAAGTCTATTCCTTCTACCATCTTCAATATGGGCCTCAAGTCTACCTTGCCAAGTTCATTGCAACCACCATAGTCTACCTAGACCTTCAGGTCATCTCCCCACATTTAGCCTCCTACAACCCCACCCAATCCAGTCTCTAACAGCAGACAAGAAGTGCAAATATATAGGCCACTACCTTGCTTAAACACTTCAACGTCTCCTCACTGTCCTTAGGATAAATTCCAAACTCTTTACCAAGCTCCAGTCATTCTGTGACTTTCATTTTCTGGGACACACTATCCAGGGTATTGCTTGCCTCATAGGTTTCCTCACTTGTTGTGCCCTCTGCCTTGAATGCTTTGCTCTCCTTCCCTTCACCTGACTGCTTAGTCATCCTCCATGTCTCACTTAAAGGTCACTTTCCTCCCTGAAACCTCACAACCCTCATTCTAGGGTCTAACTCCCCTCTGACTCTGGTGTTTCAATATCGTGGATACTTATCAAGAACCTTCTATGGGCCAGATACTGGAACTGGAACCCAAGGTACATGTTAGCAAGGGAAAAGAGACATAGTACCTTCCTCACATAGCTCAGAGCCTTATGGGAGAGACAGAAATTACCAAACAATCATACATGTAAATGTAAAACTGTAACAATGAAAAGGGCTACGAAATAGAGGTACATGATACTTTGAGAGGACTTGGCAGGACAGGAAAGCATCCCCAAGGCAATGATGATTGATCCAGATGTGAAGGTTGAAGAGGAGCTAACAGTGAGCTGGATGGAGGAAGTGAGTTGCCTTCCTGAAGACAGCATATCCCTGAGGGAGGAGGGATTTAGATGCATTTAAAAACAGAAAGAAGGCCAGAATAATTGGAGAGCAAAGAGCAAGAGGACACCCATCAAATGTCCCAAAGCAGAAGATGGGGCCAGACTTTGCAAGACTGTCAGGGCTATGCAAGGGATTTGAGTTTTTAACACTAAGAGCTAAGAATAAGGGGGAAAGTAGAAAGGATGAGAAGAAAAATTATGATCAGATTTGCATTGTGAAAATGAACACTATGGATAATGTGTGGAGAACAGGTAGGAAATAGGTTGTCCTATAAGAAAGAGATTGTCCTTCTGAGGGGAGGGCTGCAGTGGTGTGGTGCTCCCTGGGACCGGATAGGTAAATCCCCCTAAAGCTGGGATTCAGAGTTGTGAAACTCATTTTTGCCATGTACCTAAGTCACATTCTTCAACCTGGTCTTTATCAGTACTAAAGCTGATCTCTGTCTTTCTGAGTCTTAATCTGCTTCTTAATTTATTCAGATCTCAGACGGGGTTTGGGGGAGGGAGTAGACAATGAACAATGATGACTCCTCAATTTCTAGCTTAATACAACTGCATGATTTATGGTGCCATTCTTTTTCCTTCTTCCTTCCTTCCTCCCTTCCTACCTTCCTTCCTACCTTCCTTCCTTCCTCCCTTCTTTCTTTCCTTCCTTCCTTCCTTCCTCCCTTCTTTCCTTCCTCCCTTCTTTCCTTCCTTCTTTTCTTCCCTCCTCCTTTTCTTTTTTTCAAATGGGACAGTCAGAACTCACAAATTCAAATTTGGGGACATGTTGAACTTGAGATAACTTTAAAATGTGATATTGAAATGTCAAGTAGGCAACTGTATATACAGGTCTGGGGCTTAAGGACACAGCCTAGACCAGAGATAGAAATTTGGGTGCTGTCAGCACATAGGTCAATCATGGGCATGGATGAACTCACCCGGGGAGAGATTATAGAGAAGAGAAGGAAGTTAGGCCTGAGCGTCAGTGAACTAGAATATTAAATATCCAGCTTGAGGTAGACAAGTCTGGGAATATAGGCCAGTTTGTTGATATTGGAGCAGTTCCAGACCCCAGAGAGGAAGGATTTAGAAGATGAGCAATGAGGAAGGACTGAACAAGGGGCAAGAAAACACAGAGCCTTATGAAGATTACAATGCATAGAGATAGAAGACCAAAGGTGGGTTTATATTTTGGGCAGTGAACACAGGGCTCAGATTTAGTCTCAGAGCTTATAATAATGTAATTATTTATCATTATTTGTATAATGCATGGCTTCCCCTCCAGATAAAGACCTTGAAAGACTCTCATTTCTTGGTCGCTGATAAATCCTCAGCCATATCCAACAGCACAATTCCTAAAATAAAGTAGTAACTCAATATCCTTTGATATTCCTACCCCTTTATTTACTGATAAGATCTGAGAAAGAGAAACCCTACTAGCATTTCTTAGGGTAAGCACTAATTACAGGCATAAAGAGAAAGGGGCTGGTGAGAAGAAATACATGTTTGTTACTTAGTGCATTCCATACTGACTAAATGTACGTTCTTACCCATTAGTATTAGCCAGAACTATTCTCCTTTGGTGTTATAATTATTTGAATGCATGGATCCCCTCATCAAATAATTTGAAATAAATCTTCAGGCTCCCCCAAATATATCTTACTCAAAAAATCATAATTGCAACTATGTCAAAATATGCATTAAAACAAGACTGGAAGGGGGTGCCTGGGTGGCTCAGTCGGTTATGGGTCAGACTCTTGATTTCAGCTCAGGGTTTGCGAGATCAAGCCCTGCATCGGGCTCTGTGCTGACAGCGCTGAGGCTGCCTCAGATTCTCTCTCCCCCTCTTTCTGTCTTTCTCTTTCTCAAAATAAATAAATAAACTTTAAGGAAACTGCTAAATTGTTCCTAAGTAGCTGTAACCATGTGAGAGGGTTTCAGTTTCTTCAAATCCTTGTCATCTCTTAGTATTGTCAGTCTGAGATTTTAGCCACTCTTTGAGTGTGTACTGAAATCTCATTGTGCTTTTAATTTGCACTTACCTAATCACTAATGACTCTGGGCATCTTTTCATGTCCTTATTGTCATCTGTCTATGTTTTCAAGGAAGTAACTAAACAAACCTTTTGCCCGTGTCTTTTATTGGGTTGTCTGTCTTTATTATTGAGTTGTAGGAGTTTTTTTAAATATATTCTGGATACAACTCTTTTCTGAAAAACGTGTCTTGCAAATACTTCCTCTCAGTCTGTAGCTTACCTTTTAGTTTTTTAAATGGTACTCTTACAAGAATAAGCCTATTTAATTTTAGTAAATTTAAATTTATCAATTTAAACATTTTATTGTTTGAGGCACCTGAGTAGTTCAGCAGTTAAGCTCCTGACTCTTGATCTCAGCTAGATCTTGACCTCAGGGTCATAAGTTCAAGCCTTGTGTTTGGCTCTGTGCTGGACAAGAAGTCTACTTAAAAAAAAAAAAAATTACTCTTTGTGCTTTTTGTGTCATGTCTAAGAAATCTTTGCTTACCCAAGATCACAAAGATTTTTCTCATGTTTTCTAAAAGTTCCAGAGTTTTGGCTCTTATATTTTGGTGTATTATATATTACAAACCATTCTATTTTGACTCAAGTTATGTGTATAAGTGAGGTAAGAGCCACAGTTTTGTTTTGTTTCTATAAAGATGTCCAATTATACTAGCGCCAGTATTTGAAAAAAAATTCCTTCCACTGATTTATCTTGGCACCTTGCCAAAAAAATCAATTAGCTTCAAACGTATGTCTGAATTTTCTATTTTATTTCCTTAATCTGTATGTCTATCCTTACACCCAAACCATATTGTTTTGGTTACTATAGCTTTAAGGTATGTTCTGAAATCGGGTGTAAAAGTCCTCCAACCTGTTTCTTCTTTTTCAAAATTGTTGTGGTTATTCTAGGCTCTTTGTGTTTTCAACATAAGTTGTAGAATCAGTTTCAATACCTACAAACAACAAAATGCACAAACACACATACACATACACACACACACACACACACAAACAAAACAAAACAAAAAACAAAAACACCCGCTAACTTATTAAGTATTGCATCGAACCTATAGATCAATCGAGGAAGAATTGCCATTTAACAATATTTAGTGTTCTAATTCTTGAACATGGTCTAGCTCTCCAACTATTTAGATATCTATGTTTTATTATTTTTATTATTTTTATTATCAGAAAAAAAAATCAACAACACTTCTCCCCCTTTCCTCCAATAGCTTTTTGTTGTTGTTGTTGGTACCATATATTCGTAAAAGAGAATGGATTTCTCCTATAGCTACTAGTTACGGGTGAAGGTAAGTGTCACAGGCAGGTGGGGAGGCTGCTCTCAGGGAAGTACTCTAAGCTATTCAGAATGTCGCTGACACTGGTAATTTGCTACAGAAGAAAGAGATGCAGTGAAAGTGTGGTGAGTGGGCTGCAGAGGCCAATTGGTCAAAATCATTCTCTGCTCTGCTTCTTTTCCACTTGTTTACAATACTTTTAAGAAAGAGTCATTTAATTTGCCCATTTTCATGAAGACTAAATATGTAATCTTACAGAAAATAAGTACCCAATAATTTTTAGTTATTGAAAAATCCTTAGAAAATTCTGGAAGAATTGCTCATGATAGTATTTTCAACACAAGAAGAATAACAGGTGAATACATTGCTGTTTTTTAGAGATCATTATTTAAGACTTTTCTTGCTGCATTTTGTTGATAAAGTAAATTACCTTGAAATGCATATTCTTAGCCAAACCAGACAATTGAAGGAATGTCACTCAAATATCAATCCCAATATAAGTAAATTGTAAATGCAGTAAACCTACTGGAAGATTTTCTTAAAATGCTATTACCTGTGAATATATTAAAAATACTAGACGTATGTATAAAGTAACTTTAATAAATGAAAAGGAAACAACAGCAAACCTTCCTTTATACAGAGTGAGAACAATTTTTTTCTTTACAATTTTCCTATTTGAGGAAGCAAAATACATTTGCACTAAGATAGAATAAACTAAAAAAAGAGCAAGCAGTAGCCTGCAGAAAATAAAATGTAACACTTGGTAGCTCCAATTACGGAACTGTAGAATAAGACAGAAATAAATGAGATGCAACAAATATAAACACTTTGTATCCTTCATATTCAATGCTTCATATTATCAGCTTCAATCATAAGGAAAACATAAAAAGACTGCAGTAAAAAAAAAAAAAAAAACAAAAAAAAACAAAAGGAGAAAGATACAAAGCTAACCCAACTGCATTCTTAAATCTGTAAATTTTCCTCAAATATAAAAAGACACACTTCTGAACGATCAACTATGATAATGCTACTTAGAGTAGAAAATATTAGGATTCAAATATTTCTACATATTTAATAATTTATTAGTACTAAATGGCTTTATTAATGGCCCAGTGGTAACTAAATATATAGGTCAAAAAGAAATGTTGTACATAGAAAGGAGATAGGCAACAGATATAAATTTTTGTGACACTTCTACTTAGGTATGTTTTTTCACTGTATTTTATCTTTCTGGAGGATCATTGTGTAGGCCCTGAATAATGTTTCTGAATGGATGAATGAATTAATCTGTCCTGATTTCTTCATTTTGCATTTGACAGATTGGTGGTCCAGAAAAGTAAAGTGACTGGTGCTCATTCATTCATGCCCACATACAGTTACTGAACAAATAATTTTTGAGCACCTACTACGTGCCAAGTCCTGAGCTAAAAACTGGGAATTCAAGGGTAAACCACAACCCACAAAGTACTTGACCTAACTTACTGTATAGTGGAGGAGACAGACATTAATTCAACAAATCAATTACAACTGTGGAAAGTGCCCCAAGAGGTATGTGTGGAGCTCTGCCGAAATAGAAGATGATGTCATCAGGTACATCAAGGAAGAGTCCCCAAGGTGAAGTCATATGAAATAGTAGTTTGGAAGGTGCCTTTTCTCCACGAGTTTCAGAGTGAGGTCCTGGAGCTCCAAGTAAAGAGCAGAAAGTTTGGAATCAGAAAGTCTGGGGTTTGAAGTCTCTCTACTACTTACTAGCTACGGGATTTAGAACAACTTACATAACTTACCTCAGACTTAGTTTCCTCTTCTGGAACATGGGATTTATAAAATCCCTACTTCTCTGGTTTATTATAAAGATTAAAGGAGATGTTTGTTAAGAATAAATGTCCAGTAAAATATAGCTATTCTTAAAAACAAACACACATACCTGTGCTAGAACCTACAGGTCCTTTCTGGATAGACATCACTTCCACATCAAGCTTGCAATCCTTTCCTGGATTGGTCTTGCTTTTCCTTGAAATACAGTGACCAGCTTTAAGTATGTTCTGATAAATCAGCTATTGTGTGATGCAAACCTGTTATGACCCTCAAAGACCAGGACAAAGATCAAGGCTAGGAAGGATTGTGCCTTTTCCTTTGCACCTATGGTACCCTTCAGTCATTTGTGTGCTATTGTAATTATTTGTCCTCTTAAATAGAGGATAGAAATAAAACATTATACAACGCCATTTACAAATATCTAGAAAAAATTTCTTACAGACTACGACAAAAAAAAAAAAAATCGGGGCTGTTAGCACATCGGAAAGGAGTGAATAAATACCGTTAATCGTGCTTTAAAGTAATCTCTTTTTAATATGCTAAGAATCCCCACAAAGGATACTATGTTGAAAATTACCCACATAGTTATTTGAGTTAATTTGCTCACTTAATGACTCAGCAGAAAAATGCAAGGGTATCTTCAATGCCTCAGGAAATCTATCATCTGCCCCTTCAGCCTGCTCTTCTACCCTGTTCCACCAAATGTCACTACTAGAGAGCTGTTTCTGAGTCTGCCTGGCCACAACATCCACATGTAACCAGTTACCAAAGCCATTTGATTACTAACTGGTCTTAGCCCCTTCTATTCTGGTTAGATTACCGCATACAGCCTGCTGAGTAGCCTAGCAAAAAAACATGATCACAAAACATGGAAGTAGGGTTCTCTCCCTCACCACTCTGAAAAGTGCCCTGATCCCTGGAACCTTTGAATGTCACACTACAGGGCAGAGTAACTAAGGCTCGAAGCCTCATTATAGGGAGTTTGTCCTGGAGTATCTGTGTGGGCCCAATCTTGTCACATTAGTCCTTAAAAGTAGAGAACTTTCTCCAGCCAGAGTCAGAGAAATGTAGAGTGGGAGAGGAAGAAGAGAGATATGGCCAAAGGGGAAGTCAGAGAGATACCAAGGGAGAGAAGGATTTGACATGTTAGTTACTGGCTCTGAGAGTAGGCGCCTATGAGAGGCCTCTAGGGGCTAAGAATAGCCCCCAGGTAACAGCAGCAAAGAACTGGATACCTTGGTCCCCGTAACCATAAAGGGCTAAATTTTGGCCAAAACCATGAATGAGCTTAAGAACAGATTCTTCCCAGGAATCTCTAATAAGAAACACAGCTCAACTGGCACCTTTATTTTAGCTTGATGAGACTTATGTTGGAGTTCAGGTGTCATTTTAAAGTGTTTTTTTTTTTTTTTTTCCTAAGTTGTATTTATTTATTTATTTGGGAGAGATAGAGACAGGGTCAGTGGGGAAGAGGCAGAGAGGGAGGGAGGGAGAGAATCCCAAGCAGGTTCCATGCTGCCAGCAGAAAGCCTGATGCGGGGCTCAAACTCACAAAACTGCAAGATCATAACCTGAACCAAAACCAAGAGTCAGATGGTTACCTGAGTGAGCCACCCAGGCACCCCTCAGGTGTCATTTTAAATTGTGGTCATTTTGCTACAGTATCAATAGAGAACTAATACACAAGAGTTCACTGTTCAAAGTTAATGAGTGGTTCCAGTCATACAAAGGATAAAATCTAAGCCCCTTAGCATAATGTAAAAGTGTCAGCATTCTCTGTTTCCAGCTTACCCACCTCGCATGCTCTCCCAACATTACCTCTCTCCCCATTCTTGTTCTTCTTATACCCCAATTCTCTGAACACATGTTGTTTATTCACATTCTGAACGTGTCAACCTGGCAGTCTTTAGCTTATTCATGTCCTGACCAGAAGTTCCCTTCTCGGTGAAGATCTCAGTGACACTCCTGGGAAGTTTCTCTTTTATTCACTTAATAAATATTTATTTAACACCTACTATGCCAGGCACTGTTCTAGGTGCTGTGAACCAGACATTAATTAAAAGCCTAGGGGTGCCTGGCTGGCTCAATCAGTAGAGCATGTGACTCTTCTTTTTTTAATGTTTATTTTTGAGAGACAGAGAGAGACAGAGCGTGAGTCGGGGAAGGACAGAGAGAGAGGGAGACACAGAATCTGAAGCAGGCTCCAGGCTCTGAGCTGTCAGCACAGAGCCTGATGTGGGGTTTGAACTCATGAACCACGAATTCATGACCTAAGCTGAAGTCTGATGGTTAATTGACTGAGCCACCCAGGCACCCCAAGCATGTGATTCTTGATCTCAAGGGCTGTAAATTCAAGCCCCATGTTGGGTGTAGAGATTACATTAAAAAATGAAATCTTAAAAAAAAAAAAGTCTTAGTTTTCATGGAGCTGCCACTCCAGTTGAAAGAAGGGGAGAAAGAATGTAAAATAAACACGCAAGCAAACACATAATCAAGTTCACATCTTGATAAATGTTATGAAGGAAATGAATAGGTTGACATGATAGTGTTTTGATGCAGAAACAGTAACTTTAGGTACGGAGGCCCCAAAAGGATTTGAAGGCAGATCTGTAGGATGTGATGAGCTGACCATATAGATGAGCTATGGAAGGGCAGTCCAGTCAGAGGAACCTCGAGTAAAAAGGTCCTAGAACATAGCCTGTTCCAAGGAAAGAAAAGCTACCAATGTAGGGGGAGAGCTGCGCTGAGAGGAATTATAGACCAAGATGAGGCTCCTCTGTGAAGAGCAGACTGTAGAAATATAAACATAGGAGTAGGAAGAGCCATGCTAGTGGTTGAGTGGGAGAAAGAGAAGGTCTGGCTGAGAGTGGTACCCATGGAGAATAAGCAAAGCAGACAGACTGGAAAGATACCCTGGAAGTGAGATCAAGGGCATTTGTTGTTAGATGAGCCTGAAGATAAAAATCTGTTAAATATTCCTTAGTTCCAGCCCTTATTCTTGGTTTCCTGATTTTTTGATTCCTTTCCCAGAGCTCGGTCCAAGTTTTTGTTCTGGATGGTTGGTGGTGCCATTTACTAAGACAAGGAAACCATGGAGAGGAACAGGTTTGGGATAAAAAATCAATAGTTCTGTTTATATTGTGTTAAATTTATGCCTCTTAGGCATCAAAGAGGAAATATCAAATAGTTTTTGTATATGCCTGGAAGCAAGAGAGAGGTCAAGGTTAGAAATGTAAAACTTGAAGTCATTGGTTTGCAGATGGTATATAGACTCAGGCACTCTTTTCCATGCTCTAACCGAACTGTGTAGAGATCTCTCTTTCAACAACTATCACACCATCTTGTTAAGTGTCTTTGCATGAATGTCTTCTCATTGTAACCCTTTTAGGCAAGGAATTGTGTTATGTCTGTTTTCTCCTTTGTTATATGATGGTTCCCTCAAGTGATAGATAGAATATATATATATATATATATATATATATATACACACACACACACATATATATATACATATATGTACATACACGCACATATATACATATATGTACACACATATATATATACACATATATATATGCTCATTTAATCCTCACAAAGAACCTCATAGAGCAAGTATTATCAGCATCCTGATTTTCTTGAATTTATAGAAAAGGATACTGGGGAACAGGGAGGCAAGTAACTTGCCCAAGATCACATAGATAATAAGTGATAGAGGAGGGATCTAAACCTAGCACACTGGCTCCTGGGGCTCCAACTTGTAACCATATTCTCCAGGAATGCGGTATTGTTCAATACTGTTCAAAGCACAACATACTGTGTTAGAACAAAATTATGAAAACATTATTGCAACTTTACAATTCTCACAAATGGAACTCTATCTCAGACCCGTACTCTAAAGGGCCACTGTGATGGACAACTCCAAATGTACTCCTCTGCATAGAAGAGGACGTGAATGCTGTGCTTCCCAGAATTGTGCAAAGTGGTAGACCCTCTTGGCTGATAATTAAGTTAACTATTTCCACACAGGTTTGGTTTTGAGTAATTATTAAAAAGAACCTCATTTAGGGTCAAGATTTTTTTTTTAAGTAGGCTCCACACCCAGCATGGAGCCTGACACAGGGCTTGAACTCACAACCCTGAGATCAAGACCTGAGCTGAGATCAAGAGTAGGATGCTTAACTGACTGAGCCACCCATGCACCCCTAAAGTTAAGATTCTTGGTGTCTAACTTATTCTAACTTCCTGACTTGGTTAAAGTTTAATATTTAAACTTGGCATTTTGTCATTATGTGAAACAATAGGCAATTGTTGGAACATATGTATTGGATATTCCTCAAATCCATAAGTGCACAGGGAAGGGAGAAATCAAGTAGAAGCAATAGAGCATGTAGCACTATTAAACACTTTTCTATTTATTGAGCAGTGAGTATGGACCAAGCACAGTGCTGAACACTCATTTCACTTTCCATCAGCAGTATAGTTAGACGAAAAATGGGAAGTAATTCACCCCAGAGAAACCCTAATGGAGACGATTCAGCTAAGCCATGCCCAGATCCACAGAAATAGGGAGATGATAAATGCGTGGGTTTTAAGCCATTAAATTTGTGCTAATTTGTTATACATCAATAGATTACTCTCTTAGGATATGAACAGGCAATTTATAAAGGAAAATATACCAATGATTAACAAATATACTTTAAAAATGCTTAATCTCACAAGTGATTAGAAGAAGCAGAGGAAAAGAGTTCTCTTATACAGTGTTGGAAACAGTGTGAACTGGTACAATATCCTTTTTGGAAAATACTTTGGCAGCACCTTTGAAAGGTTTAAACACATAGACTGTCAACTTGTTTAAATCTATCTCTTGGAATCTATGCCACAGAAAGAATAGAGACATGTATCTCAATGTACACTGCAGCATTTGATGTAGCAAAATATTGGAAATTATATAAATATCCATTAATGGGGCAAGTGACTGAATAAATTATGACATATTCATATAATCAATGGTAGTCAATAAAAGTGGATCTGTGTGTAATAACCTGGAAATGTATTCATGATTTACTAGTGGGTTAAAAATCAAGTTGCAAAACAATCTGTTTAGTATGATACCATTTCTATGATATAGATCTACTCATATATATGTTCATATATGCACACATATGTATGTGCATAGGAAAAAGTCTAGAAGAATCCACACCAGCTGTTATCGATGGTTACTCCTAGGAAGTAGGGATAGAGCAGATGAGAGAGGTGCTTTCACTTTGTACTTCCTATTGTTTGGATTTTTTTCAGGGAGCAGCTCATCCTTTTTATATAATATTTGTAACTTTTAAACCAGTGAAAATAAATAAAAGGAAATATAAAGCAAAACTAAAGCATTCTTTTCTCGTTGAAGGAGGAGAACTTTGATATTCCACTTTGTCGTGTAACAAAAGAAGACTGAAAACAGAAACAGATGTCCCTCATTCAAGCATAGAGAAGGAAGCAAAAATAAGAGAACTGTTTAGGAAAGAAAGGTTTTAAAACAAAAGTAATCTCTTAGAATTTAATCTACACAAGCGCATATGGCTTACATTAAAAAAAAATCGGTTTATAAACGTAAAGGAGAAACAGAAATAACTTGTTCATTTTACCACTAAGAACAAAAAATACATTTGATAGCCATGAAAACTTTACCAAATAGAAAGTGTCCAAGAAAAGACAGATAAAACAAACAAAACAATGGAAACTATTTCTCAAAGAAACCAAGATTATATGTGATTAAATGAGGAAACTTTTAGGTTGAACAATATGAAATTGCCATTTCTGTAAGTCAAAAATAGTAGACAATCAGAGTTTTATATTGTTCAACCAAATATACAGGAAAGTTTCTGCCTTAAACAAGACTTCAGGAAAACAGCAAAAGTAAAGAAAAATTTAAATCTCAAGGGCTTTTCACCCTTTTTTTTTTATATACCATTAAACTTTATGGGACAAACCTGAGACCCCTCTTTATTTTCCAGACAGGACAAGTCACTTTTTTCATACTAAATTCTAAGTATAAAGGCTAATGTTTGAGGGGATCACTCAGATATCTTTCATGCCTAATTAGTGTTCAAAGAAGAAAAGAAATAAATAATTTAAAGTCATCCTTCAAAACAAGAACAACAACAAACACAAAAAGTTATCTTTCATGAAACTCTGGTTGAGAATAAGAGATAAAGTTTAGACAAAGCTTTTCCACCGACAGCTAAACTTTCAAACAATCTCTAGATACAGAGAAAGCATCAAAATTCAGATTGTTCCAAATCTAAATTAATTTTTTTAAGCAAAGGAAAACAAAAACCCACTTAGCTGTAGACAAATAGATTGCTTTAACAGTGTAACCTGTAGATAATTGGTTCAGAGTGAACTCTATGGTGTCAGAAGATAAAAGAAGAATAAAAGTAGAGAAAAGAGTTGAGACCCCGCCTGGGCCCTGAGAACACAGGGATGAAACGACACAGCCTGCGCCCTCTGGAAACTCACGGTGACACAGGGATCTAGGCCATGTAAACAACAACCTCAGTCCAATGTGGTAAGAGCTGCAAGTGTGGGATGTAGAAGCTGCAGTACCCAAGAGAGAGGCCGTGACCAGACCATGGGCTGGGGTGGGGGTATCAGAAAAGTCCTCATCTTTGCATTGAGTGTTAAAGGAAGCAGAGACTTTAGTCAGGTGAATGAGGGAGGAGAAGGATGCCCCAGGATGGGGGAGCAGTGTGCAAGGCACGTCGTAGAGTTACTACCGACCAATGGAGTGGCATTAGCTCTATATGTAGCTATTGATCTCTTTTATCACAAAAATGGGGTCATGAAAACTTTCAGACACAAAAAAAGTTGAAGGAATATTATAGTGAATACCCACATACTGCTTCTCAGGTCTCACCACTAATATTTCTATGCTATTTTATCACATTTCTATCCACAGGAATTTCTAAATGCTAAGAAAAAAAAAAAGGATGTGCTAATAAGGATAGTTTTCGTCCATAATAAATTACCATTGTTTTGTAGCTCTTTCCAAATTCAAATTTATATTGGAATCAGAGGTTATATGAATATAATTTTTTGATAAGACCTCAAATAAAGAAATTAAGGGCATATTTGTGGTATTAAAAAACAAAGAAAAATGCTATTATGGAAAATTATAATCCATATGCTTTCATCTATCGAGAAAGTGCCTTTGTTTTGTGTTATTTTTGTCTTTTACATATTTTGCTGCAACTGCATAAGGCCTTATCCTGATTAGGAATACTAGGTTTGTGATTTAAATTATATTTGGTGGTCTAACTTCCCCATTCAACTGATAATTGGATTTCCAGTTCCTAGATTTTTATGAAGGTTGTGCTGTCAAGCATTCTCAGGATTTTTAAAGTTTTATACACTCCTTATGGTAATTTAAGTATGCTACTAAGAATATGTTATGAATATGTATTATAAATATGAAGAAAATGAAAAGATGTACTGAGAAATAATCTCTCTCTTATAAATGAATGCTTGGCTAATGCATATTCCAGGCGGGAAAGCTTTAGAAAAGAGGCGTTTCTGGGAATGTATGAGATTTAATTTGGAACCATGCCTTAGTTCAATTGTTCTGAACTTCGGTGCACACAAGAATTACCTGCAGAGCTTATAAAAATGCAGATCTGGTTTGATCCCCCAGATTCTAATCAGAAGGCCTAGGATGGGCTCCAGAATCTGCATTTCTGGCAGAGGATGCAATTAGCACAATGGCACCCTTTCAGAGACTCCGTGAAGCAGGTCTCAATTCTGTGGCTCTTGGGCTTGACCTAGCAGATCCTAGTAGATCTCCCTAGTCCATTTGGACACAATATTAGTGACCTCTTCTTTAAGCACTTATTGTATGCTAATATTAGGAACGTGAGGACAGGTTATTTGAACTATCCCTCCTGCTAGAAACAACTAAAAATTCTGGATGAAAAATGTTTTAAAATATCTTCTTAAAAGTATCTTAACATTATCAGGCCAAAATCTGGGTGAAGGTAGGAATCCTGAGTGTAGCTCAGAAGCAAAGCTACTTTTACTCCGAGAGTGTTTGCTGAAAAGGGGGGAAAATGAGGGGCAGTTTTCATAGTTTTGGCTTATGGGACACTCAAGCTAGGGAGTCTAATGGGGAACCCCCCCCCCCCAGTAAAGTTGAGACTCACAAGTGCTAGACTCTAGAGTAGAATAACCCAGAAGCAACTTCCCCAACCCTCACTGCTAGAGTAAACAAGGAAAATTGCCCTGTTCTGAGGAGTTGGGGAGGAAAAGAGGACCCTTATGTGAGAACTTGTAGCCACAAGCTGGCATTTGTTCTGTTTTCCAGCCCAGATTTATATCATCTGAGTTGTACAAAACTATTACACCATGTAAGCAGAAGGCAGATGGATTGCCAGCCTGGAGGCTTGTAGAGTGGGAACTTTCTAGGGGTCTCCAGACTAAACCAGGGTAAAGGGTACCTGACATTTGTTTCCCCACCCTCCTTTCTGTTAGCGAGATGAAGTTCAACTGCTCCAGCAAGAAAGAGAATCTTGAGTTCAGTGGTATGCAGCTGTCCCCTAGACACTGTTTCAGGGTACAGTGGCAAGAGCAGAGTTTCTCAGCCTGCAGGGCTGAAAACCATAGCCTGCCTGTGAAGTCCTTTGTCAGTTATTGCTACACTGGGAAGTTTTGCACGGAGGCCATTAAATCAAGCCACCAACCCATTGCTTCCAAACAACTACTGGACATGTCTTCTCAAAGTTAGTACACTTAAAAGAAGCATGCAACTGTTTTCCACAGAATCCCTATAAACCAAGAGCAGATCTGAAAGAGCTTTCTTCCAAAAAGAGCACTGTCCTAGGAGTCAGAAGAAGTAGGTTTAAATTTCATCTCTGCTACTTACTAGCTTGTGAGATGTTTAAACAGTTTCAACATCTGTAAAATGGGGTTGACAATATTTGTTTTGCAGTATTATCATGAAGATTAAATAGAGTTACATATGAATATGTATAACATCTAACATAATGCATGGCCTTTAATAATAAATATCAATAAATATCAGTTTCCTTCCTTGCTTCCACTACTTTTTTTATTTCTGTATTTATTTATTTATTTTTTAAAGTAATCTCTACACCCAATGTGGAGCTCAAACTCATCACCCATGTCACATCACTAAGAGTCACATGTTCCTCTGACTGAGCCAGCCAGGTGCCCCAATTTCTTTCTTTCTTTCTTTTTCTTTCTTTCTTTCTTTCTTTCTTTCTTTCTTTCTTTCTTTCTTTCTTTCTTTCTTTTCTTTCTTAATTTGTGTTTTTTAAAGTGTATTTATTTATTTATTTACCTACTTACTTATTTTTAGTAATCTCTACACCCAATGTGGGGCTTGAACTCACAATCCTGAGAGCAAGAGTTGCATGGTCTTCTGACTGAGCTGCCAGGTGCACCAACTACTTTCTAATAATACTGACACATTTGAGAATTTTTTGGCCCCTCATCCTATCAAATTTGTATCTGGAAGGGCTGGTGGCTGGTTTGCTGCTATTGATAATCACAGTAAGGAGAAGAGTAATACAGAAAAATCAGTGCCAGATTTAATCAAGGAAGTTTGGTTTTCTAGATTTTTCTTTTATCCCCCAAGGAAGAAAGGAAATGCCAAAAAGATTGAGCAGTAGTGGCCCTAGAAGTACAAAGAAAAGCAGTGAAGGATGATGTCCTGGAGACCAAGGGAAGAAGGAATTTCAAAAAGAGAGTGATTAAAATGTGGTAGAGATTAAATAAAGACTGAACTTTCCATCTGACTTAGTAACTTGGAGGCCCTTGGTGGCTTTAACAGGTTTGCAACGGAACTGAGTGGGGAAACCAGTTTGCAACACGTTGAGGAAAGAGAGGGGAAAAAAGGAAGTAGAAGAGTCTGGACAAATGTTTTCAAGTCTAAGTATGAAGAAAAGGGAGGAGGTAAGGCAGTAGCTGTAGAAGGACATGGCATTGAGAAGGCTTGTTTGTTCAGATAGAAGAGAGAAGTGTGGAAGTTAAAATGCTGGATGGAGAGGAGACAGAAGAGAGGGGAAGGTACAAGATACGGAGGACAGAGAATAATGGAGAGAGGAAAGTTCCTGGAGAGGCAAAAGAGACTGGGACCAGGACTCAAGGGGAAAGAAGGCCTCCTATTTAATTGTAATGGGAAAAGGCAGGGTGCAGACACAGGTTCACTCGTAGATTTGGAGCCAGGAAGCTGAAGGAGAACTCCTTGGATGACTTCTGGGTTTTTTCTGTGAAGTAGGAATTTACATTGTCTTCTTAGAGGTTGGAGAAGGAGGGGGAGGGTTAGATGTTGGAAGGAAGTGGAGAAGGTAAGGAAAATGCCCATCTGCAGTGTGGAGGAGGAAACTGACCAGAGAAACACAAGACTGCAGAGCAGAGCTGAGAGCCCATCTGAAATGGATTTCCCTGAATTATACCAACACCGATACGTACAGCTCTGTGGTTTTCTTCAGGCTTTGTAGAGGGAATACCTGGGTTCTCCTGTCGTGTTGCACAGTGAGGTCCTGGTAAATACTTTGCAACTGCTTTAGGGGTTGCAATGGGAAGAACCCTGATTCTGTAGCTGTGATGTAAACAATCCCACTATGGCTGACTTCGAGCTGTCAATGGGATGTCACTGAACTCAGACTCGGAAAGAGACGCCCAGTGGCACACTATTGCATAGTATTCCTACCATACAGATACAAGAGACATGAATAACCATAAGCCCATAGAAAATAGTAAAATGTGGTAAAATAATTAAGAAGTAAAAAGTTTTGATTATTTATTACCTTTGGTTTTATATAATTTTCTTACTTGTAAGTTTATATAACTTAATTTTTTTTAAGTTTGTTTACTTATTTTGAGAGAGAGAGAGAGAGAGCGAGCAAGCATGCACATGAGCTGGGGAGGGGCAGAGAGAGAGAATCCCAAGCAGGCTCTCAATGTCAGTGTGGAGCCCAATCTCATGAACTGTGAGATCATGACCTGAGCTGAAACCAAGAGTCAGATGCTTATGTGGGGCGCCTTGGGTGGCTCAGTCGGTTGAGCATCCCACCTCAGCTCAGGTCAAGATCTCACAGTTGGGTTCGTGGGTTCGAGCCCCAGATCGAGCCTGGGTTGGGATTCTGTGTTTCCCTCTCTCTACTCCTCCCCCGCCCCCAATTAAAAAAAGAAAAAAAAGTCAGACCCTTTGCTGAGGGAACCACCCACGTGCCCCTACACATTTAATTTTTAATAATAACTATTTTAACATCTGGCTTGCGAAACTCCTGGAAATTTTACAATCAGCCTGAGCTGGCTGCAGGCATACCACTGGCTGTAGAAAACCCGTGTTCAAATGGCCTGCTCTATAAATTTCATATTAAAAAAAATAAATTAACAAAAAAAAAAGAAATGGTCTGCTCTAAGCGATTGGGCGGGGCTGGGCACGGGGAGGGAGCTGAGACATAAGTGACTAGATTGCTTTCTTGGGCAGAAGGACTCTCCCCTGGGCCTGGCAGAGGAAGTCTGAGTTCCCTGGGAAAGGGGGTGGGAAATGATGGAAAAAAGCTTGACCCTGGGGAAGGGGTAGGAGGTGTTAGGTGGGACACGAATCAATTGTCAAACAATTCCATATTGGAGTAGTTACCAAGTTTGTATCTATTTTGTGGCCATTTTCTCTTACTGTACCTTAAATAGTCATAAAGATCCGACAGAGTAGATTGCCACAGAGTGGGGGAAGGGCGCTACTGGCGAAGAGCAGAGAGAGTGGTTGTGAGCCCAGGGGCAGGAAACCTGGGCCCCCTGGATAATGTCAGAAGAAAGTCACCTCTGCAAAGGCAAAACCAGCTGGGAGTCTTGCTGTTGGCAGTTTCCCTGAGCTGTGCTTTGTTATAGGTTGGCAGGAAGATACTGGTGGGGGGGGGGGGGGGGGGGATGGGGTTGGAAGCTCTTTTTGGTTCTAAAATTACACTATAGGAATGAATGCCCGTACCTAAGTGTCTTCTTTCAAGTAGCTTACTAAATAAACTTAGACAAAAATCCTTTTGTTGTCATTCTTTGAAGTTCTTTGCATAAGGTACAGGTACGAGAATAAATTCGCTTCACTTCTGTGCAGTACACTTTTCTGGTATTGGAAAGTCACTCTCCACAAAAGAGCTAACACATTAATGACATCAGTCTGGCTTTTACAATCGTGACTGGGTGCAATTCAGAACCATGTTTGGTGTGAGATACCTCAGCAGGCAGCATTTTCACTCTTTTTAGAGAAAATATTTCAGAGAGTAGCTGTATTGTCAACATCTCCCTGTTTGCAAAAATCCTGCCTGTTCAGGCTACAGTCACAATTACAAAGACATTTAGAGATTTTATTATATTTGATCAGATTTCAGAAGCAGTAACAAGAACAGGAGGATCTAGGAGAAAAATAGGCAAATGTATTAACATTATTTTTAAAAAAGCATATGTTAGGGTAGCAGTTCCCAGAGCAGTAAAATTATGAAGAGAGGCAGGAAGCGGGAGGCAGGGCAAACACATAGTTGCCAAGTCATGACATTAAAAAGAAATTACCCCTTGCTGTCATTATCATTTCTTAAAAGAAAGATATTTTAATATAGATAAATAGTAAGAAAAGAATCTTTGAATAAAGAGATTACATTTAGTTTATAGAAAACTCAGTACATTGTTTTTATTTTTCTCGTTTAGGGCTTAGTAGTGAAAAGCATCTCCATGAGCCAGTGTAGGACACTGATATTTGAGGGTTTTTAAGAATTTAGTGATTCTCTCTTCTACTTTTTCTAAAAAAAATTTTTATTTTTGAGAGAGCACAAGCACAGGCAGGGTAAGGGCAGAGAGAGAGGGCGACACAGAATCTGAAGCAGGCTCCAGGCTCTGAGCTGTCAGCACAGAGGCCAATGCGGGGCTTGAACCCATGAACCACGGGATCATGACCTGAACTGAAGTCAGACGCATAACCAACTGAGCCACCCAGGTGCTCCTTTCTTCTACTTTTTTGATAAATCTTTAATATTCTGCTACAAAGAGAAAGGAAAGAAAGAAAAGAAAAAGAAATAAAGGGGCAGTGTAATGTTTCTAGTTTAAAAAGCCAGTTTTCTTTGAAAAGTAAAAAGAACTATGGGCGTTTCCCATGGCTCTGAGAGGAAGAAGAAGGATGTGATTGGGAGGAAAGTTATGATTATGTAAAGTCTGGCATAATAGGGAGAACACGGTTTTCAGAACTGGGACAGGCCTAAACAAAGGAACATCTGAAAAAAAAATAAAGAAAACAATCCCATTCACAAGAGCATCAAAAACAATAAAATACTTCGCAATAAATTTAACGAAGGAAGTGAAAGACATATACACTGAAAACTATAAGACTTTGATGAAAGAAACTGAAGAAGATACAAATGGAAAGATACCCCATGATCATAAATAAGAAGGGTTAATATTGTTTAAATTCCCAGTTTATTCAAAGCTGTTTATAAATTCAATACAATCCCTATTGAAATTCCATGGCATTTTCACAGAAATAGAAAAACAATTCTAAAATTTCTACGGAGCCACAAAAGACCCCCAATAGCCAAAGCAATCTTGAGAAAGATGGAGGCATATGCTTCCTAATTGCAAACTATGCTACAAAGCTATAGTAATTAAAATGGTCTGATACTATCCCAAAAATAGAAACACTGACCAATGGAACAGAACAGAGAGCCCAGAAATAAACTCCTGCACCTATGTCAACTAATATTTGACAAGAGAGTCAAGAATACTCAATGGAAAAAGAATAGTCTCTTAAGCAAATGGTGTTTGAAAAACTGGATAGCCACATGCAGAAAAATGAAATTGGATCTCTATCTTACATCACTCACAAACATTGACAGAAATTGATTTAAAGACAAACATAAGATCTGATACTATAAAACTCCTAGAAGAAAACATAAGGAAGAAGATCCTTGATATTAGTCTTAGCAACGATTTTTGGATATGACATCAAAAGCACAAGCAACAAATGCAAAAATCAACATGTGGGACTACAACAAATTAAAAAGCTTCTGCGCGGTGGAGGAAACCATCAACAAAAGAAAAAAACAACCTGGAATGGGAGAGGGTATTTGCAAACCAAACCACATATTGAATAAGGGATTAATATCCAAAATATATAAAGAATTCATACAACTCAATAACAAAAAACGAATAGATTTTAGAAGTGGACAGAGGAACCAAATGGACATTTTTCCAAAGAAGATATCCAAATGTCCAATGGGCATGAAAAGATGCTCTACATCACTAACCATCAGGGAAATGCAAATCAAAACCACAAGGAGATATCATCTCACACTCATTAGAATGGCTATCATCAAGAAGACAAGGGATAACAAGTATTACTGAGGATGTAGAGAGAAGGGATTCCTTGTGTACTGTTGGTGGGAATGAATTGGTTCTGCCACTGTGGGAAATAGTACAGAGGGTCCTCAAAAAATTAAAAATACAACTACCATATGATCCAGCTATCCCACTTCCAGGTATAAATCCAAAGGAAATAAAAACAGAATATTTTTACTGACGTATTATGCACTCTCATGTTTATTGAAGTATTATTCACAATTGCCAAGATATGGAAACAACCTAAGTGTCTGTCAGTGGATGAATGGATAAAGAAGAAACGGTAAGTATATACAATGGGATAATATTCAGCCACGAGAAAGAAGAAAATCCTGTCATTTGCAACAGCATGGATGGACCTTGAGGGTATTATGCTAAGTGAGGTAACTCAGATCAACATAGATAAATTCTGCATGGTATCACTTGTATATGGAATCTAAAAAAGCCAAAATCAGGGCACCTGGGTGACTCAGTCAGTTGACTGTCAGACTCTTGATGTCGGCTCAGGTCACGTCTCACAGTTGTGAGATCGAGCCCTGTGTCAGTGATGAGTGTGGAGTCTGCTTGGGATTCTCTCTCTCCTCTACTGCTGCCCTGCCCTCTCCACCTGCCCCCCTCCTGCTTGTGCTCTCTCTCTTTCAAAATAAATAAACATTTTTTTAAATTAAGTAATAAGTAAATAAATAAACAATCCAAACTCTTAGAATTGGAGAGTAGAATGGTGGGTACCAGGGACTGGATATGGGGAAATTGAGAAGATGTTGTTTAAGGGTACAAATTATCAACCAACAGATAAGTTCTGAAGATGTAATGCACAGCATAGTGACCATAGTCAACAATACTGTTTCAGTTGCTATTACTGGTTGGATTGTGAAAGTTGTTTTAAAATATTTGTGTTTATATACTAGAGAAATGTTTGGTCTGTAACTTTTTTCCTTATAATATCTTTGCCCAGTTTTTGTATCAAGGATATGCTGGCTTCATAATGTAGTATTCTCTCCTCTTATACTTTTTGAGTTTGCATAAGATTTATGTTGTTTCTTAAATGTTTGATAGCATTACCAGCGAAAATAAATCTATGTCTTAATCTGTATTAACTTTCTAATTAATGAGTACCTTATGTTTATGCAATGATTTTCTTATTGTGACCTCAAATAGAAATGATTCTGAGGATAGGAGCATCTGAGTGGCTCAGATGGTTAAGTATCTGACTCTTGATTTCAGCTCAGGTCATGATCTTGCAGTCGTGGGTTCAAGCCCTGCATCAGGCTTTGCAATGACAGCATGGAGCCTGCTGGGGATCTCTCTCTCCCTCTCTCTGCCTCTCCCCCACTTGCATGTGCTCTCTCTCTCAAAATACATAAACATTATTTTTTTAAGGGAAAAAAAGAAATGATTACCAGGATAATTCAGTTGGGAAATTATAATGTATTTAATTATAAAACAAAAAAATACTGTATGATAAGGTTCAAAGTTGCTAAGAGATTATTAGTTCATAATTATTCCAGCCACAAAAAAGAAAAGATAATTGTGTGATGCGTTGTGATAGAGGTGTTAGCTGATGCTGTGGTGGTAAACGTACTGGAATATATAGGTGTATCAAATCAACATACTGTATACCTTAGACTTAGACAGTTACATTCAGTTATATTAAAAACAAACAAACAAACAAACAAAAACAAAAAAACTGAGACCCAGGTTCAAATCCTAGCCCTGCCACTTATAACCAGGGGACTTGGACAAGTAGCTGAACCAGTCCAAACCTCAGGTTTCTTCTTTTCAAAAGTAGGATAAGGATACAGGTACATCCCAAATGGTCATGATGATTTGATGAAATAAAATATAAAATATGGCTAGAAGATTGTCTAACATTCAGTAATTGTTTGCTCTTATCTTCTATCATCCTCATATCTTCCCATTTAAAATGATAATGACAAAAACTGGTAATAATTTCTTTCCAATGTCTTGAACCTGACTTTATGTTGGTAACCTCACACTCTTTAGAAACACACACATACACCCTTCCCCCTCTGACACCAATTTTTCTGGTCTGGGAAGTAACAAAAGTAAGTTCCCTGTAGTAAGTCCCCACTAAAAATTAGCTATATGGTTTTTTATACTTCACTATTTTCCTTTTTTGTTTTAAAATGGATTTCTCATGCTTGTAAATTGGTGTCGCACTGTCATGAATACTCGGCACTTCCCAAATTTGATCAGCGTGAACTGCTTGGAGCTGCTGAACTAAGCTGACGAGTATCCAGAAGCCAGGGCCCTCTCCTAGTGGCACCAGTTGCTTACCTAACGCTTTCCATTCAGGTGGTGATCCAGCTTGCCCCTGGCTACTTTGTGCTTCTATACCTCTAATGTTTTATTGCATTTTTTTGCATAAGGGAATGAGTATAAGGCTAACCGTCAGTTAAGTCGAATGTGAAGAGGCAGCGTGGAGCATCTGTAGTTCATTTATCTCATTAACATTGTCAACAGGAATGTATTGTCTGGGTCAGATGCTGGAGTTAAGATACAAAAACAAGAACTCCAGTTCCTGCCTTCCAGAAACTCAGTGTGGGGAAGGGGTGACAGCCACTTGAGCAATTAGACATTTGGACAAGGGTGTTGTTAGGGGTCTTCATGGAGATGTGGTTGCTCCTGCTGCTAGTGAGCAGGAGTTGGAGGGGGGCAAGGTGGAGTGCAGATGAGCCCCTTCACACCAGCGAGAGCTTAGGTCTGCCTCAGCCCCAGAGGCAGATGGGGAGGAAGGTGGGTGTTCAAAGCAGTGGGGACAGCGCCAACAAAGACATGGGAGCTAGAAACAGCTTGTGGTGTGTGAGCGTATATATGTCAAGAACCACAAGCAGGAAGAGCAGGAATGAGAGTGTGTCTGGGCCCCCGACAGAGACCACAGCACAGAAGCCCCTGGGAGTCCCAAGACAGCAACAGGGAGGGAGCCCTTGCAGATCCACCACAGGGTCTGATTTGCCATCTCTGTCCTCTGTTCTCAGGCAATTTCCATCTGCCTGAAATGCCAACTTACTCAGACTGTAAGGACTTGGTCCCTGCCAGCTCAAGGCCACGTTTCCTCTGACTCTGGCCACAGCAATTTCTGCTTTCTTTAAACTCTTACAACATTCAGTGTATAAACCTTATGGACGTTAATACTCATGGCCCTGCCCAGTGAATTATTTCTATATGAAAATGTTTCTTGGCTCTTCTGTAAGATAGTGATTCCTTGAGCACACGATCTACTTCTACTCTTTCTGTCCTCCACAGAGGCCATATTAGAGCTTTAAAATACTAATTGCAATACATGTTTGTTGTTAGAGGGTTGTATCTCGGGCTTTGTGAGAAAAGTAGAACCAGGGTCAGATCCAGAAGTTCTGATGCAGACATGCTATATTCGGGGGAATTTCCGGCCTTCCAGGCCACAGACAGGGAAACAGGACAATAGTCTCAAAATCTTTTTTTTCTAGTTTGCAAGTTACCACTTTCTCCTGGTTTCCTCCCATCTCTGACTCTTCCTTCTCCGTCTCTTTTGTCAGCCTCTCCTTAAGGATACATGCTGAAAAGCCTTTCTTTCTTTGAAATTCTCTCTCTTTGGAAGATTTCAGCTCACCCCTGAAGCTTCAAGTTGCCATTTTTATACCAATGGCTCTCTGATCAGGACTTCTGCTGGCCCAGCCCTTCTCTCTGACCCCACCCACCACCCCCAGCCCATCTCCCCATGACTCTTCACTCAATCTCTGCTTGGGCATCTCACAGACACTTCAGTGTTCCTGAAACTGAACTCATCTTCATATTCCCTACCTTGCAAAGTAAAAAACCAATAGAAAACAAACAAAACTCCTGCCACTCCTCCAGTGTCACCCTGCTTCATAAACGGCTCTTGGCATTCAGTTGCTCAAGTCAAAAACCTGGGAGCCCTTCTGGCCTCCTTCCCCCAACTCCCCCACCCCCTGCCCCAATTCCCACATCAAGTCAATCACCCATTGACAAATCTTCCCCTACTTCTCCCCGCTCCCATTCATGGAAACCTAGCTCCCTGCCTGGATCACTTCAAAGGGTTCCCTGGATACACTCCTGACCCCCTTACAATCTATTTGCTGTCCCTACAGCTAGGAAAAAAAAACGTATAATCATGTTAATCTGATTATGTAATTTCTTTTTTTTTTAATGTTTATTAATTTTTTTTTTCAACGTTTATTTATTTTTGGGACAGAGAGAGACAGAGAATGAACGGGGGAGGGGCAGAGAGAGAGGGAGACACAGAATCGGAAACAGGCTCCGGGCTCTGAGCCATCAGCCCAGAGCCCGACGTGGGGCTCGAACCCACGGACCGTGAGATCGTGACCTGGCTGAAGTTGGACGCTTAACCGACTGCGCCACCCAGGCGCCCCTAATGTTTATTAATTTTTGAACGAGGGAGAGACAGAGCATGAGCAGGGGAGGAGCAGAGAGAGAGAGAGAGAGAGACAGAATTCAAAGTAGGCTCCAGGCTCTGAGCTGTCAGCACAGAGCCTTGAAGCTGGGCTCAAACCCATGAACCGTGAGATCATGACCTGAGCCAAAGTCAGATGCTCAACCCACTGAGGCACCCAGGAGCCCCAGATTATGTGACTTCTTTACTTAGTGCTCCTCAGTGGCTTCCCACTGCCCTTAGGACGAGGCGAAACCCTTGCAGACTTGGACTCTTCTCCATATGCTGCCTCTCTTCTTACTCTTCTCAATCTGCACACCTAACTTTCCCCGACTTATTTCTGTGAGTATTCCATGCTCTGTCTCGTCTCTAGGTCTCTATGTCTGCTGATTTCTTTTCCTTGATCGCTCTACTTGCTTACTCTCAGCCTGGCAAACAAATAAATTATGAGTCACTTGCTGCTGCTCTGCTTGGAAACATGAACAAGGCAAGGAGGTGGTAGCCAGGTCTCAGCCTTGTCAAATTTCACGTCTTCTATGTATTAAAGTTATTAATATGTCTGCAGGCTCTTGTCCTGCTTTCTGGTGTACCCAGACTCAGTGGGTCTATGATAACTGATGGGTATGTGCCAAGCCATCTTCTAGGTACGGTTTGGGGACCCATGCTGTACCTCTCTCTAGTGTGTGGGTTTTTTTAACATATGTAGTAATCAGGAATGTTCCATTTGTTCTAGACAATATGTATTTCAGAGATGAGGTACAATGATAGGAAATTCATGGCCCAAGAAAATAAATATCACATGATTTAATGTTTTTAAATATGAGGACTGCTGCTTAGGTCTATGCCATCTTGGAATGATTACCCCAAGATACTCATTAAGCCTGGGTGTCAATTTACGGGGCAGCAACTGTATTTCACCAACAATTGAACTGGAGTCCTGGAAGGCCATTAAAATGAAATGAATAACCTAATCTCCTCTGCAAAATCAGCATAAGATTCTAATTTATACTTATCGAAAAAAATCACTTCTATCCAAATTAACCAATCAGTAATATAATTTTAAGGCAATTATATCAGACAATGTTTCTAAGAGATTGAATTACATCAAATTAATTCCACATTGGCTTAGATCTCCAAGCCAGGTATTTTCCAGAAGCCATGTGTTATGAATATTTGTGCCACATCTGGGTTTCTCTGGGCCAAGAGGGGTCCTCATAATCATAACATGAATTAAACATGTTTATATGACCCACAGTATAATGAACAATGATAAACTATTTTGGAGCAATTGATTAGGAAAGGTTAAAGAGGCTAATGCCATAGTCGGGAAAGAGATATTCAACCACCAGCAGTAAGACATTAAAAAAAAATTTCTAGGACAAGTGAGTCCTATATATGAGTATATATATTTAGTATATATAACAGTCAACAGCGTGTCCAGAATATTTTTAAAAAACACATGCTTTCCTAGCTCAATAGCTGAGTATCTTCAACAGCATCACATCACATGCACACATACAAATCCAAATAAAAAATGATTGTTTTCTCACTAGGCACAATTCAATACATTTGAAAATAATAATTTGGCAGCTTGATAGAAACAGGGAGAAGCTAACTCTGCCCAAAAGAGGGGGCACTGAAGTGCTGCATGCCACCTTTCTCTTTTTGAGACAGAGGTTGCTGCTTTGACCATTTCATGCCAGATGTGACCACGGGCGTTCCGGGCTCTCTTTGGGTATTGGTGTCCTGAAGTCCAGCACAACGTAATCCCTTCCCAGAAAGGAAAGAAATTCGCTATTTCAGTGCTTAATACAAGCTTGCTTATTTGCTGTATGGTATCTAATTTAATCTCCCTCCAGCAGCTTTATTGGTAGAGAGGTATGAGAATCCCAGTTTTGCCAGTGAGGAAACTGAGGTCCAGGGAACAGAGAGGATTTACCTAGTTTCATGGCTAATTTCAGCAGAGAGCTCAGGCTCCTCAAGGCATCCCAGAACATTTTATACCCATCAAGCCGCCTCTCCTGGCACAAAACCCATGCTGTAAGAAACTTCTATAGCACGTGATTCCATTGACAGAAGACCAAGCCCAAATGAGCAGGAAATCGTTGCTGCTTGGAGAGGCCACAGCACGAGATGTCAATCCAAACCACCCACCCACCCACCCACCCATCCACCCAACCAACCAACCAACCAACCAACAACAAAACAAAACAAAACACAAACACAAAAAACTTCTCTTTACTTTCAAGGAAGATTTGGATCTAAATTCAGCAGATGTTCACCAAGTACCTTCTATGACCAGATCCTGTGCTATGTACTTTCATATATCTCTTCACTGTCATAACAAAGCATTTGACTGATATGCACGAAGGTAGCAGAAGCTTCATATTTAAAAAGAACCAAGTACACCCTGCGGATAAGGAGGGGCACTTTTAGAATTTTCTCTGTGTCTCCCATTCTTGGAAACAGATGGGATTACGGTCTTAAAAGTAAGCTCATTTGAATGCCCAGACATCAGCTAGTGCACATTTACTTTGTTCTATCAAGCTTCGTGGGTTTTTTTTTTTTTTTTAATCTTTAGCATGACTAAGAATTAGCATTGTATACCCATTTTAGAGATTTTGCAAGGATGATTTTGAGATGTGTGATATTTTAGTTTTAGGCTGATGTTAGGACCTAGCCAGTCAATGCTCCAGATATGACCTTTTGGTCAACTACGACTGGGGAGGCTGCCAATAATTCTCCTGGCATCCATGTTGGTATCATCCCCTTCTTTGGGAGCACAACTCTTCCTTCCTGCACTCTCACCTGATGGTCTAAACGGAAGTGGCCATCTTCTTGTAGGGTGCCTCCCTGGCCCCAGTGATCAGTTCCTGATATTGGACTATGATCCATATGATCCAAGCTGGAACATCGCAACTGTTTTCCCAGGACTTTTCGAAGAGGAGTTACAGAGATTCACACATACTTTCTCCTTTCTGGTTGTGGTGCTCCGAGCGTGTGAGCCTGGAGCCGCCAGTGCCTCCCATGAAGAGATAGAGAGACAATCCTGGTGGTGCTGGGGTCTCTGAATCCAGTCTTTCCTCAGGCCAGCTTCATCCTGCCCGTCCCAGGCTCTGTGAGGCCATAGATTTACCAATTTTCTTAGGCACAAATTAGGGGGTTGTGTTGTGCAACTAAAGAGTTCTGACTAAAGACATCAGTGAAATATTTTTTGAGCGTACACTTACCTAAAAGGCAGTATGCTGTAATAAAAGGCATGCCGGTTTTAAAATAACATTAGAAAGAATTTTGAGTATTAGGAAGTATCAAGCATCTATTGTTAACACGTGGTGTTGGGGGAGAGTGTGAGAGAGTGTGAAAGAGAGCTAAACAGTTCATTTAGCTCAATTCAGGAATTGGTCAGTCTGCCGCTCTGACCCAGATGCATCAGAATTCTCTTCACAACCTGGGCGCCTGGTTGGCTCAATCCATTGAGTGTCAGACTTCGGCGCAGGTCTTGATCTCCCAGTTTGTGAGATCGGGCTGTCTGCTGTCAGCACAGGGCCCTCTTCAGATCCTCTGTCCCCGCTTCTCTCCTGCTCATGCTCTCTCTCTCTCAAAAATAAATAAACATTAAAAAAACAAACAAACAAAACCTAACGAACTGTTTCACCTTGACCATTTCCCCATTGAGTTGTGAGGGCCCATCTTCTGTTAACCTTTTTGCCCACAGAAATGGCAGAGCCCTTGTCCTTCCAGGTACTGAGCTGACCACGAGCACAAGCATGCGAATGCCAGTCCCGAACACCAGCAGCCGTACAGATACAACTGCTCACAGGCACTCCTACACGATTGAGCCACAGGGGCAGGGATAAAGTGTGGGGGACATTTAGAGCCCCGCAGAACTTGGTTTTAATTTCACTCTGTTGCTTACCCACTGAACTCTCTGAGCGCCAGGTTTTTCATCTATAAAGTGAGAATAATAATACTTAAACCTTTAGGGCTTTCATGGGGATTAAATAAAGGAACTATGGAAAGCACATAGTTAGCACTTAATATGCGGTACTTGTAGTGAGGATGATGACGGTAGGTAGTGATAATAAGAGTAACATTTTAACTAGAAAGTAGTCCCATTCTTTTTTTCCAATAGACAAATACTGCATGCAAAAGTGGTCTTTTTTTTTTTTTTTTTTCAAGGCCACATGATGAGTAGCTAACAAAGACAGGATTCAAATAACCGACTCATTTTAGGGATTTTATTATGAGCCAAAAAGGGTTCAAATGCTAGAAGTGCCTAGTTAGTTTCATGAATGAAGTGTGGATCACTGTTATTTTGCTTTTTAAAAAATAATTCAGGGGCGCCTGGGTGGCGCAGTCAGTTAAGCGTCCGACTTCAGCCAGGTCACGATCTCGCGGTCCGTGAGTTCGAGTCCCGTGTCGGGCTCTGGGCTGATGGCTCAGAGCCTCGAGCCTGTTTCCGATTCTGTGTCTCCCTCTCTCTCTGCCCCTCCCCCATTCATGCTGTGTCTCTCTCTGTCCCAAAAATAAATAAACGTTGAAAAAAAAAATTAAAAAAAAAAAAATTCAGTTTCCAGAATAAGATTTAATGGAAGTATGCTTTTGCAGTGTCTTAGACCCCAATTTGGGGTGGTGCTTACTCTTAGATTATACTGGAAACAAACTTTTAAATTCTTCCTTCTTGATTCTGATGTTTTTTCAAAATTTTAAAGTTTTCTTCTCATTTTTCAAAGGTGAGGCACTGTTTCCTATCTTAATGAAAAGAAAATGAAGCTATTGCATTTACCCAAAGAGATGTCTTGAGGAAACGCAGATCCCTGAGAGGATATTGTTAACTGCCTGCTTCTTATAATTGAGGTCTCTTCTCAAACAACTCTGCTGGTTAATTCCGGCTCGCACCAATAACCCTTTCCTCTTTTTGATCAAGTGTTTAATTTCCTTGAAAGATTTTCTCAGATTTCAACTATTATTGAGGGGATTTTCATTTCACCCCAACCCTTTAATGGCTAAATCTTGCATATCCATTATTTCAAAAAAGGGTATTTCTGTTCATCTGGGTAAATAGTTCACGGATTTGATCTTCTTTTCTTGCCTATCACTGCTGAAATGAGGAATTATTTGGGAACTTCTTTTGCTAAACGACTATCTTGTAAAAAATCTCGTAAAATAAAGCATTTACAAAAACCAATCTTAGACAACTCTCAATTATCTACAGCAATATAGACTAAAGCGTAGATTACTAAAAACGGATAAACTCCTGAACATAATTTTGGCCATTCTGTTACTTTATTCCAAGTAAAATATATGCTTAACCTTCAGTTCCGTTTTTCTTACAACCCTTAAAAACTTTCTAATTTTAGGGGCGCCTGGGTGGTGCAGTCGGTTAAGCGTCCGACTTCAGCCAGGTCACGATCTCGCGGTCCGTGAGTTCGAGCCCCGCGTCGGGCTCTGGGCTGATGGCTCAGAGCCTGGAGCCTGTTTCCGATTCTGTGTCTCCCTCTCTCTCTGCCCCTCCCCCGTTCATGCTCTGTCTCTCTCTCTCTGTCCCCAAAAAAATAAATAAACGTTGAAAAAAAAAAAAAAAAAACTTTCTAATTTTAGGAAAACATAAAATATTCATAAGGAAGTAACAGGAAAATGAAGAAAGAGGTGGCCAGGATAACACAGAAGTCTAGGGGTAAGAAATATTGCCATTAATTTTTAAATATATAAGAAAGAAAATGATTCTTTTTAAAAACACATGAAAATAATAGTAACAAATCAATCCAGTGTAGCCTTTGCTACATTCTTCCACAGACTTCAATTTATCTCAACGCTAATTATAAACCTTAGCTGGCTTTCAAATCTGGGTTAGGTCCTGTATACTAAGGAATTGGCTTTATCTGAGGAGAAGGTCTGACCTTTGTTCTCAGCTTCTGGGATGCACTCTGTCATATTGGTAAGAGTGTCTTAAGAATGACAGGGCAGGGACTGTCCACACAAGAAAGACCAACAATGTACTTGGGGTCAGGGCTTTGGGTCATGCAGTGTCATTGGACCTGGAGCCTGAGTTCATTCGTGTACAATCAACTGGCCACGCCTATGTAACGAAGCCCCAGAGAAAACTCTGGACACTGAAGCTCAGGCTTCTGTGCCCCTGTGAGCATTGTCATTCACTGATGTTGGGAGCATAACACATCCTAACTCTATGAGAAGGGTACAATGGAAGCTTTAAATTTGAAGCCCTCTCAGTCTCTGCCATATGCGTTTCTTCTTTCACTTGATTTTTATCTGTATTCTTTCCCTGTAATTCAACTATGACGGCTTTCTGTGAGTTCTGAGACGTTACAGGGAATTATGGAAGCTGAAGATGATTTGGGGACTCCCTGAACATGGAGTTCGTGAGGGCAGTCTTGGGGACTATGCCTTCAAATTTGGAAGCTTGTCTAACTGTGTGGTGTACGTCTTCAATCCTCCCAGAGCACGCTGTCACTACTCCTATTATAGCATCCAACACATTGTTCTTCTTGTCTGTCTGTTTTTTAAATATTTAATTATGTTATGGCAATAAAAATGCCCAGTAGAAAGGTGTGTCTGTTTTCCTATCAGTCGTCGTATGGTGATAATGGGGAAACTGAGGTTCAGAGTGAATAAGCAGCTTGCCCAGAGTCACTTAGTTAGTAAGGGGTAGAGCCAGGATTCATTGGAGCCTAGTCACTCTGGCTCCAGAGTTCAAGTTATTAATCACCACACCATTCTGCCTCAGCGTTTGCTGCAAATAACGGAATCACAACACAGAACTTAAGTTTAAATCCTAACCCCCACAAACAAACAAAGAATTCGTTGTTAGTTCTCCTCCTCTTCCTCCTCTTGTTTCACTCTCTCCTTCTCTCCACTCTGCTTCTGCTTTTGTCTGTGCAAGACAGATGAAAACAATAGATGTACAGCATGGGGAAGTATGGAAGGGAGTAACAAATGGAGAGACTTCAAAGGGAAAAGCCACTGGACCTCTGGCTAACTGGATTTGGAAGACAAAGAAGGAAAAGTCAACAAAGTCTTCACAGTTTTTAACCTGGTTAACTTGGAGGATGTTCTGGTCCATGATAGAGAGAGACAATTTCAAGGGAAAATAATAAAATCGCTTTTTTTTTACTTTATTAAGGTATAATTTACATACAATAAAATTTGCACATGTTGAGCACATAAGTTGACTTTTGACAAATGTACATCAAGAGATAAAACATTTACAGGTCACCCAAAAATTCCCACACGTCCCTTCTTTCCCTTGTCATGCCTCACAGCCACTAATTTGATTTCTATTTCTAAAGATTGATTTTACCAGTTCCAGAACTTGATTTAAACAGAATTATATTCCTCCTTATATTGTTTGTATCTAGTTTTTTTTGCTTAGTATAATGGCTATGCGTCTCATCCGTGGTGTTGCATATATCAGTAATTTGCGGAGGTGAGGGATGGTGTAAATGGTATCTCATTGTATGAACAAACCATAATTTGTTTATTCCTTTATCGGTTTATGAACATGTAGTTAGGTTTCCAATTTAGAGTAATTGTAAATGAAGCTGCCATAAACATCCAGTATATGTTGTCGGGGGGCAAGAATTTCTTGTTTCCTTCAAGGTCCTTCTAGCTGGACTAGGAATCAAATTGACATGAGACAGATTAACAGGAGAAAATCAAATTTAATAGCATACCTATGGGGAATGTGCATAGACATGGAAATTCCAAAGGTAGGCAAAGTGAGATATATATATATATATATATATATATATATATATATATATATATTCACCTCCTGAACTAAGGAGAAAGGGGTAGGGGTCGAGGCGACTTCAAAGGGAAGGAATGCAATTCACAGGAAGATGAAAAAGAGTAAGTGTTTGGTAAACAAAGGTTTATGGGGCCACTCAGAAATAATGGGATCTGGAGCATTTGATCAAACAGGTCTTGCTGTTCCTCCCTATCTACAATTACCTACTTCACAGTATAATGTTGTTTTCTTTTTTTTTTTTCTCAATATATGAAATTTATTGTCAAATTGGTTTCCATACAACACCCAGTGCTCATCCCAAAAGGTGCCCTCCTCAATACCCATCACCCACCCTCTCCTCCCTCCCACCCCCCATCAACCCTCAGTTTGTTCTCAGTTTTTTAACAGTCTCTTATGCTTTGGCTCTCTCCCACTCTAACCTCTTTTTTTTTTTTTCTTCCCCTCCCCCATGGGTTTCTGTTAAGTTTCTCAAGATCCACATAAGAGTGAAACCATACGGTATCTGTCTTTCAAACTAAAAGGCAACCAACGGAATGGGAAAAGATATTTGCAAATGACATATCGGACAAAGGGCTAGTATCCAAAATCTATAAAGAGCTCACCAAACTCCACACCCGAAAAACAAATAACCCAGTGAAGAAATGGGCAGAAAACATGAATAGACACTTCTCTAAAGAAGACATCCGGATGGCCAACAGGCACATGAAAAGATGTTCAACGTTGCTCCTTATCAGGGAAATACAAATCAAAACCACACTCAGGTATCACCTCACGCCAGTCAGAGTGGCCAAAATGAACAAATCAGGAGACTATAGATGCTGGAGAGGATGTGGAGAAACGGGAACCCTCTTGCACTGTTGGTGGGAATGCAAATTGGTGCAGCCACTCTGGAAAACAGTGTGGAGGTTCCTCAAAAAATTATAATGTTGTTTTCTATGGTGATAGCTCTCTTCGTGGAGCAGGTCCTCTATCTAAATTCTTTTTAGGCAACCGTAGGGGAGGTAAAGGGCTTTTCCCGAATCTGTTGGGTTTTGATGGCTTTTTAACTCAAAATAATCTTCATGCCAAAGTGAGCAGGGGAGGCCTGCTCTTGTCCCCTTTTATTGACAGATGTTTTCATTTCTTGTGGGTAAATACCTAGGAAGCAGAATTACTGGCTCATAGGGTTGATGTGTGTTAAACTCCTAAATGGTTTTTGGAAGTGGTCGCCCCATTTTATGCTCCGACCAGCAATGCAGGAGTGCTGCTTCCCAACTTTGCCAATCCACACGGTAGCCAGTCTTTTTAATTTTGTGAATCCGTGAGTGTGAAATAGCATCTAACTGTGTGTATTAAATACCTATTGGTATTACCAATATACCACACCATAAGAATTCACCCTTTATAAGTACACACACTGTTCAATGACTTTTTAAAAAATTTTTTCCTAATGTTTATTTTTGAGAGAGAGAGACAGAGTGAGTGGGGAAAGGGCAGAGAGAGAGAGAGAGACAGAATCCAAAGCAGGCTCCAGGCTCTGAGCTGTCAGCACAGAGCCAGCTCAGAGCCTGACATGGGGCTCGAACTCACAGACTGCAAGATCATGACCTGAGCCAAAGTCAGATGCTTACCCGACTGAGCCACTCAGGCACCCCCTACACAGTTCAATGATTTTTAGTAAATTTAGAGACTTGTGTAAATATGACCACAAGCCAGTTTTAGAATATTTCTATTTTCCCCAAAAAAGTTTCCTCACATTCACTTGCAATTGGTCTCTGCTCCCATTCCCAGCCCAAGGGAATCCACCCATCTACTTTCTGTCTCTGTAAATTCACCTGTTCTGGCTATTTTAGGTAAATGGGATCCTACAATGGGTAGTCTTTTGCATCTGGCTTCTTTTGCTTATAATATTTTTGAGATTCATTCATGTTGTAGTTTGTATGTCCAGAACCATGGAAGGTCTGAAATTTTACCCTAATTGCAAGCTAGCAACTTAGCCTGCCACAATTTCATGACTGAAGACAGGAGGCTTCCGGGTCAGGGAGAAAGGACTTCATTACTCATGGCCCAGCAGGCAGCATGAGCTCACTTTTGTGCTGATCCCTCTGCCCCTCAAGTCCCACAGGTATGCTGCAAGTGGGGCCACATGAATGCACATCCAGTGGGCTATGTCAAAGCTGAGGAATTCTAAGCTTAGGAAATCCCAATTTTTTTGTAATGGGCTGCAAGCAAACCCACTCGACGTTTGCCCTGGAGAGAGACATTATCTTTATTATACTGGACATTAAACAAATCTTCCCTCTGCTCCACAGGGAGGCACTATCTCAATCTTCCCCATCTGTTTGCTAAACAACCATCGTTGGGAAAAAATGGTCTGGAATGAAGACAATCAGTGCCCTAGACCATGGAGAATTTTCTCCAAACAATATTTCAGTAGTTTCTTTCTTTCTTTTTTTTTTTTTTTTGCAAAATAATATTCCATAGAAAAAAAAATCTTATATGTAGAAAGAAAGAAAGTTTTTTTTTGGTAGAGTATGCCACATTTTGTTGATGTCTTCCTCGGTTGTTAGATATTTGGATTATTTCCAGTTTGGGGCTATGATTCACAAGCATGCCTTTGTCTGAACGAGAAATTTCATTTCTCTAGATTCTTAGGAGTGGGATTGCTGGATCATATGGTAACTTAATGTTAAATTTTTAAAGAAACTGCCAAACTGTGGGGCGCCTGGGTGGCTCAGTTGGTTGAGCGTCCGACTTCAGCTCAGGTCATGCTCTCACACTCCATGGATTCAAGCCCCGTGTCGGACTCTGTGCTTACAGCTTGGAGCCTGAGGCCTGCTTCAGATTCTGTGTCTCCCCCATTCTCTGCCCCTCCCCTGCTCATGCTCTGTCTCAAAAATAAATAAAAACATTTTAAAAACATTAAGAAAAAAGAAACTGCCAAAATGTTTTCCAAATTGGCTGTATCATTGTACATTCCCATTAGCAAAGTATGACGGTTCCGGTATCTAAACATCTTTTCCAACACTGAGCATTAGCTACCTTTTTGAGAGTAGCCATTCTACAGGATATGAAGGGTTCTAATTTGTAGTTCTAATTTGCATTTCCCTAATGACTAATGCTGTTGAGCATCTTTTCATATGCTTATCAGCCATTTGTGTAGTTTTCTTAGTGAAAGGTCTACTTAAACCTTTTTCTCATTTCATAATTAGATCATTTGTCTTATTATTGAGTTATAAGTGTTCTTCCTCCCTTCTGGATACAAGTTCTCTTCCACATATATGATCTGCAAATATTTTTTCGCAGTCTGTGTCTTCTTCTTTCATTTTCTTAATGGTGTCTTTTGTTGGTGTTATTAGTTTTTTTAAGTTTTATTGAGATATAATTTTCATACCATAAAGCCCACCTGTTCAAAATGTACATACAACTCTATGGCTTTTAGTATACTTACAGAGTTGTGCAGTATCACCATATTCTTATTTTAGAATATTTTCATCATCTTCAAAAGAAACTTTGAACCCATTAGCAGTCATTCTCCATTCTCCCCTCCCATGTAGCCTCTGACAATAATGAATCTTTCTGTGTCTGAAAACTTGCCTATTCTGGACATTTCATATAAAAGGGATTATACAATATGTAGTCTTTTGTGACTGGCTGCATTCACTTAGCATGATGTTTTTGTTCATCCATACTGTCACATATATTAATACTTCCTTTTTTTCCCTTTAAATCAATGATAATGTGGCATTGCATGGATATACCACATTTTGTTTAGCCACTAACCTAGTTGATGGACATTTGGGTTGTTTCTACTTTTTGGCTGTTATGAATAATGCTCATTCATGTGCAAGTTTTAGCGTAGACATATGTTTTCGGTTATTGTGGGTAGATATCTAAGACTGGACTTGCTGGGTCAGATGACACCTCTATGTTTGACATTTTGATGACCTGCCAAACTGTTTTCCAAAGTGGCTGCGTCTTTTCACATTCCCCCCAGCAGTCTATGACAGTTCTAATTTTCCCACTTCCTCACCAATACTTGCTATTATCTTTTTTTTTAAATTTTTTTTAATGTTTATTTATTTTTGAGAGAGAGAGACAGAGTGTGAGTGGGGGAGGAGCAGAGAGAGAGGGAGACACAGAATCCGAAGCAGGCTCCAGGCTCTGAGCTGTCAGCACAGAGCCCGATGTGGGGCTTGAACTCAGGAACAGTGAGATCATGACCTGAGCTGAAGTCGGATGCTTACCGACTGAGCCACCCAGGCACCCCAATCTTTTTTTTTTTTTTATCATAGTCATTCCAGCAGATGTAAATTGCTATCTTATTGCAGGTGTTAATCTGCATTTTCCTAGTGACTACTGATGCTGAGCAGCTCTTCATGTGTGTATTTACCATTTGTGTATGTCTGAAGAAATATCCACTCAAAAGCCTTGTTCATTTTCTAATTTCATTATTTTTTGATTGTTGGGTTATAAGAGCTCTCTCATATTCTAGCTATGAGTGTCTTATCAGATTAATGGTGTTTTTTGAAATGGCAAAGCTTTTCCTTTTCGTGAGTTTGCTTTGGGCATTGTATCTAAGAAAACTTTGCCTCATCCAAAGTCACAAAGGTTGCCTTCCATGTTTTCTTGTAGAAGTTTTATATTTAACTATTACACTTAGGTCCATGATCCGACACTGAGGTATTTAAGATCATCTTTGTGTATTTCATGAGGTAAGTGCACTTTTTTGTATATGCATATCGGATTGTAGGGATTCCTGCATATGGACATCCAGTCCCAGCGTTTATTTATTGGAAAGGTTACAGTTGGCTCATTGAATTGTGTTTGTACCTCTGTTGAAAATCAACTCACCACAACTGTGAGATTTATTTCTGGACTCTCAATTCCATTCTATTGACCTACATGTCTGTCCTTGTACCAATGCTACACTGTCTTCACTACTGTGATTCCTGTGTCTCTATAGTAAACTCTGTGAATGAGTAGTAGAAGTCCTCTTTGTTCTTTTTAACAATTGTTTTGGGCTATTCCAGTTCCTTTGTATTTCCATGTAAACTTTAAGATCATGTTGTCAACATATACAAAAAGGCTGGGATTTTGATAGGAATGTGTTGAATTTATGAATCAATTTGGGGAGAAATGTCACCCTAACAATATTGATTGATTCTTCTAATTCATGGACCTGGGATGTCTTTTCCTCTATTTAGATCTTCTCTAATGTGTCCCATCCACGTATTGTCCTTTTTAGTGTATGTCTTCCACCGTTAAATTAAATTTATTGCTACATACATTTTTTTGATGTTATTGCGAATGCAATTGTTTTCTTAATCTTATTTTTGGATTGTTGGATGTGCATATACAGGAGTATAACTGGTTTTTGTGTCTAGCTCTTGTGTCTTGGGACCTATCTCAACCTGTTCGCTTGTTCTAGTATTTTGTCCTAGATTCTTTGGGATTCTCTAGGTACAATGCTTTTTTAAATATTTTTTTTAAGTTTATTTATTTGTTTTGAGAGAGAGAGACAACATGAGCAGGGGAGGGGCAGAGAGAGAGGGAGAGAGAGAATCCCAAGCAGGCTGCCAGCGCAGAGCGCGATGCTGGGCCCGAACTCACAAACTGTGAGAACATGACCTGAGCTGAAACAGAGTCGGATGCTTAACCTACTGAGCTCCCCAGGAACCCCCTGTACATACAATGTTGTGTCATGCATGAATGAAGACAGTTTTACCTATTTCTTTCCAATCTAAATGCATACATTTATTTGCCTCACAGACAGGGTAGGAGGAAACATCCTTGCCTTATTCCTGATCTTAGAGAGAAAGTATTTCATCTTTCACTATAACGATAATGTTAGTTGTATGCAATTGCTCCTCAAGAGTTTTCAGAAACACAGAAAACAAGAGTGTACATCCTGATGATAGAGTCCTTGCTAATCTAATTGGCTTGGCTGAAAGAAGAGAAAGAGAATGGGACAGAGACAGGGATAGAGATGGATATAGAGATAGAATGGTAAAGGCATGAACGATTCATGTGAATGACATCAGCCAAGTTGATTCTGTCAATGGGTTGTAACCAAGAAGGCAAGGAGGGCCTGGACAGGAAATGATAAAAATCAAGACAATGCCCAGTGGCATTCTGTCATCACAAAAATCCTTATCTCAAGATAAGAGTAAGTGCTATCTTAAACTGAGAGCTGGGAAAAAGAGGCTCCCTGAACTGGCATTATCTGTGTGGAAAATGCTGTTGGAAGGATTGGGACAGGATGTAGACATGCATTAAGGGAGGGCAAATCCCTTCAGTATGAAAACAGAGCTTGAAATATTACATTAGCCAAGTGTACCGGCTGCCCTGCGCATTAAATATTCATACTAAAATCCCCGTCAATCAACAGGAACAACCTTGTCCCACTCAGATCTACTAAAGAGAAGCTGTGCAGGTTATTCAACAAATTACAACGGAAAAGGGACTTGGCTTTTGTTGTCCACAATGTTGCCAAAGATGCATTTGGTACTGAAGATCAGACTGTCCCCTTTCTTGCCTATCTTTTGACAGACATGATTGCATTACGCCGGAAGTGTAACTTAACCTGTAAGGGCCTCAGTCTTCTCACCTGATGGATGGAGATCATAAGAGTGCTTATGTCCTCAGAGGGCTATAGTAAGAATCAAAGGAAATAATGTGGGTAAAGTACCGATATGAAACACTCAAGAAATGGGAGCTATTGTTATCTTGAATTCAGGCAGAAATACATTCATTAGCCAACTCATAACCACATCAGCAGGAACCTTAGGCCCCACTGCACCTCACAACCCTATATACATTGGGATGTAGCAAAGAGTTAAATATCCCCCAAAGGGCTTTGGCCTGGCGCCGAGGCTGACACGGGAAACCACGCTTCCCACAGAGAGGTGGTGGCCTGACCTATGGGGCCGGGGTGCGGTGATCTATTGGCCAAGTCTGCTTTACAAAACCCTGCCCGCAGGGGTCTGTGTGACCTGAGCCTTTCCTTACTTGGCCTCTGCGTGACGGGCCTGCAGGGAATATTAGCCGTTCAGGAAGCTGTGCTGTGTGAAGGAAGGCACACTGACCCAATTTCCCGTCCCGCCTTTCCCTCTTGTAAGCTGAGAGATTGTGCACCCGTCAGGTCATTTCTGTCAACGTTAGTCTCCTATCTCCCAAAATAAGGGCAGATCGGAGATTTATATGTGGGCATGGGGTTTAGCACTTTAACATACAGTCTCCCTTTTGATTCCTGCAAGACTGTGGGTTGCTCAAAGCAGGAATTCTCTCTCCCAATTCACCGTGAGCACACTGAGCCTGAAAAGGTTAAAGGGCTTGTTCAAAGTCACAGAGCTCACCCCTGATTCCTCCAGGGCACTACGTGGAGGAAAGAAGATTAAGGATGTGAAAGCGCTTGGCACACTTTGTGACTTGAAAGCACCACGCCACATCCTCGCATCCTCATCAGCCGGACCGGAACACGCAGGTGGGGGGCTATTTATAGAGAACTACGGTTTGGCTTTGGCCTGCTGCACCACTGTATTTTAGAGGAATATCGACGCCACCAATGCTTAGTATACCAAGATTTCTTAAACGTATTGTGTGGAAAAAGTGTGCTCTCACCGTCTCACCGTCATCTTCCTTACCATTAACAACACCATTGCTGAAGTCATGCTGGCACACCATGCACCAGGGCCCCGTAGGGCTTCACGTTCCACATCACATTTATTCCCCCAATGTCAACTGAGGACTTAAAAAATACCTCTGAGAAAGGTACTATTATTATATACCCATTACATAGAAGAAGCAACTGAGGAACAGAGTTTGAATACTTGACTATCGTTTATGTATAACAAAATAGAAACGGCGTTATATTTGGGTACTTGAAAAAGTTACATTTTGCAGGCATGTAAACATTTATTAATTTTGATGCTGTACAGTTTACAGCCAGTTTTTTTTTTTTCTAAGTCTGAAACCTTTTTTATAGGTCCTTAGGAATTGTGCCTATAATGCCTTGTTCACGTCCCTGCGGGAAGAAACCACTGTGAGCTGAGACATGAGCTTTACATAACAATGAGAGAAGGAACTGCGATCTAGCAGATGGTTGTGCTGGCTCACTGTCATGCAAAACATGACACCACTAATGGAGGAGCTCCCAAATTGAATCCTTGGCGGAAGCTTAAAAAAAATACAGATTCTTAGGCCAAGTTTCTCTGTGTGCTCAAGGCCCCATCCCCAGCCCTACCTCCCTCCTACTGGTCTGTTGGGTCTAATCCACCGCCCCCTATTTTTATTCTGTCAAATGGCAAAACAAAAACAATTTAGTAATGAATATGACGTCCTTCATTTAAGGGAAAACAATCCATGGGTTGGGGGAGTACAGCACTCACACGAGCAGTGGAGCCCTCTTGCAGAGGGATGTTTGGGCAAGAGCCAGTGGAAGAGGCAACAAGAAACAGCATGATTGGCTAGAAGATGAGAATTTCCTTATAAGGCTAGCAGGTCCTGTTTTGTAGGGTAAGGTGAGCTAGCCAAATCGGAGTTGGTGCTCTGATTGGTGTATGTTAGGTTTCCTTGGCAGTGAGGCGTTTCTTGTAAATGCAGGCTGACTTAGGTTTTAGATCTGTGACCTGGGACAGGGCACTGTGGGGTGGCCTCCATTTTGTGGGTTTCAATACACGAATTGGCTTTGTCACTATGGAGTGCTATGTAGACATAGCTTCAAATCACCATTCTGTCAGGATTACTGCCCTTGAGTCCCTGCACCAGAATTCCTGGAGAGGCCTTTAGAGTCTCTCCCCTCCCCTGACTTCACTCTGTTTGTAAAGTCAACGTGTCCTCCCCCTTGGCTCACCCCTCGGCCTCGATTTCTCCCTGATTCAACTTCCCTGTCTCCTCTGGGCCCACCCCCTCCCCATTGCCTCATCTGCTGCTCTCTCTTGATGGGCTGGTTCTCTACCCTTTGCCTGCAGACTTGCTGGGGACCCACCTTCTCTTGTTTTCAGCTGGACCTGGACCAGAATTGTGAGGCAGTTTCTCTGGTGGTGAAATACTTCATATCAGGTGCAAATTATGGTCACCCCTGAATAGCTGCCCTCAATAGGCCTTACCCATGCATGCATCTGTTACGGGAATTCATCAATGTTTTCAGGTTTCATCCAATCATCCCCTTCTGACATTATGAAATAAATCTCCGAGGCAGGTAGGCACGGCAGCAGTTTTGATTGAAGGAAGGAGTTTGGGGGCAGGTGGGAGGAGGGCAGAAGCAGCAGGAAAATGAAAGTAATATTTACTGAGCATTTGTTTGGAGCATTTAAATATCGAAGGAAGGAGATCTCAGCGTACTAAGTCATAAGTACTCACAACAAGCCTGTGAGGACAATGTTGTTATTCCTGTCACACAAATAAAGATACTGGGACTTAAAGAATTTAACTATTTTGTCTCAGGTCAGACTATCAATAGGAAACAGAACCAGGACTAGAATCCACACGTTGGAATTGGCCCCAAAGCCCATTGCTCTATGAGGTCATAATTCCTGAGACTACTAGATGACTACTTTTTAACCTTCCCAGATGATCCCTTGTGTCTAGAATCCCCCAGCTGAACTTTAAGGAGGCTGAACCCCGCCTCCGCTGGGCTTTACTTTAGAACATCCTGGCTTTCTGGCTCCACAAAGCCCAAGGAAAGACTTTTCCCTTTGAAGTACAGCTTCTCTCTCAGGTGATTTGTAACATTCGGTAACATTCGAGGCAAAGCACGAGCGTTTGCCTGGTGCATAAGCACAAGTCCCCGAGAACCTGCAGAGATCACGTGGTGCAGTGAAAAGCTGGCGCATGCCCATAGAGGCACGGCTTCTGCCACCAGCCGGCTCTACCCAGCTTCAGCAGCTCTGAGCTTTATAGGCCCCTGCAGTTGGCTGCCCAAGTCTTGTATGGATCTGCTTTTTAATGCTTCTAATTGGGCTTTTCGATTTTATAAGGTTGCATTTGACAGGAAAACTCATTTCTGTTCTTTAGAGAAGGTTGGTTGTGTGGAGCCTTTCGTGTATCAGAAAAACTTCTTTTACACTCCAGAGTCGTCTGTCTCTGACCAAATGAAAATCACGGAGGAGACAGAAGATTTTAAATGAGAGGAAACGAAGGGTGGGTCAAACAGTAACACTAGACTGGGCTCTTGCTTTTAGCAGATAATCTCCAATAATCCACAGAAAGCAAGAATAAAATGCCACAGTTATGAAATGCCCTGAGGTTCTTGCTTTAATCCTTCTTTCCTTAAAAAAGTTATCTGCTCCATATGTACATGCCACTTCCTACCATCCCCCACTCCCTCCACACCACTCCCTCCCCAGAGCTGAGAGATTCATTTATTCAAGGATTTATTTAGTGTCAATCCACAGCCCATCTGCCTTGCACAAAAAAAAAAAAAAAAAAAAAAAAATTAAAAAGCAAAATATGCTCCCTTTCTGTTCTTTCAACACAGGAATGAACACCCTTCCCCCACACTCCTCACTCACTCACTTGCCTCCTTTTTCAGTTATTCTGTGTGTAAAGCAAAGAAATTCTTTGCTTCACTTATCCTTCCTAAACTTACCAAATCTAGGCTTTGTTCCTAGGCCTCTAAAATCACTCCTCCAGAAACACAAGTTTTTGAGGAGTGAGGTTGGACCGAAGTTGGTATTTTGTCAATCAGTCTGTTTGAGAGCTTTTTACACTTGTAAAGTCCTTTCAAAAGTCTTTATGATTCTGGATAAACATCTGGATGCAGGCTGCCTGAGGGGGGCTCAGGAAACTTCATTTTACCTTTCTTTCGCATGAATATTGGTAAGAAGTTTTGCAAAAAGATGACAATAACACTGACAGCAACACTAAGTGGTGACTAAAACAAGAAAATGGATAAATGTTACACGCAGAGGCTGAAGGTGAAGTCCGTGAAATTAGTGATTTTGATAAAACCAAAGAGCCAGTCTCCACAGTTGCTTTTCTCTCTGCTTTTTCTAAATCGACCAGAGGTAGCTTCTCCTAGTCACATTTTCTTTCCTGTGACATCTGGAGACCTGGGGTACTGAATTCAGACAGCAGATCATGAACAAACCAGTAAGCACCTGCTGTAAGAAACAGAACACGCTTCTCGCACAGCATCCGTGGGACAGAGGACAAGCTTTTGCTTTCACTGCAGGTGGATTAGAGGCAGTGATTGGGGAGGGGGTAGAGGGACTGCTGTTTTGTCAGGACCTAGAGACATTCACAAGACTTGTGAATTTTAAGCAGGTTGCCTGACCTGACCTCACTTTGATTCAGGGAAACTTACCCATCTGGGACCATTGGAGACTTTTCATTATTCTAAGGTTCCAAGAGAAAAGGTGTTATGGACGCCTGAGAGATGCTTATATGTGAAAGCAAATGCAATATCAGGAGAGAGGCTGGGAAAGAGGCTTGGGGTGTGTGAGCCTTTGGATAAGAGAGAACAGAATGGTCAGTATCTGGCTGGCCACCAGCCAAAGGACCATCAGCACCAGTGATTCCCAGAAGGCTGGTTTAAAATGCAGATGCTGGGGCGCCTGGGTGGCGCAGTCGGTTAAGCCTCCAACTTCAGCCAGGTCACGATCTCGCGGTCCGTGAGTTCGAGCCCCGCATCAGGCTCTGGGCTGATGGCTCAGAGCCTGGAGCCTGTTTCCGATTGTGTGTCTCCCTCTCTCTCTGCCCCTCCCCCGTTCATGCTCTGTCTCTCTCTGTCCCAAAAATAAATAAACGTTGAAAAAAAAATTAAAAAAAAAAATAAAATAAAAATAAAATGCAGATGCCCCAGATGGACTGACCCAGAGTCCTTGGGGGTGGGCCCAGCACTCCAGAGTTTCCCTAGCTTTTCGGGCCTTTCTGATGCACATTGCAGTTTGAAAATCATTGCTTTAAAAACCATTGGAGGAGCGCCTGACTGGCTCTCGGGGTGGTGAGTTTGAGACCCATGTTGGGTGTAGAGATTACTTAAAAATTTTTTTTTTTAAGTTTATTTATTTTTGAGAGAGAGAGAGAGTGAGAGTGAGCATGCAGGGGAGGGGGCAGAAAGAGAGGGAGAGAGAGAATCCCAAGCAGGCTCCTCACTGTCAGTGAGGAGCCAGATGAGAGCCAGTTCTCTCATGAACTGTGAGATCAAGACCTGAGCCTAAGTCAGATGCTTAACTGACTAAGCCACCCAGGTGCCCCCACCAAGTTTTTTTTTTTTTAATTATAGAAACAAAAGAAATAAAAAAAAAAAAACTGGAGCCAATCTTACCTGTCACAACTTGGAGGTAGATACAGATGATCACTCATTGATTCTAACAAATGAACATATACTTAACTGTAGCTTGTTTCATGTGGGTGCCTAGATAGCACCTAGCCAGGACCATTGGGGCCCCTATTCAGCAGAAAGTGGCCACATGGAGACTGCAGATTCTGACCAGTCCCTCTTAACATCTCTCCTTCTTCATCTCCTTTACCTCCCTTCTTTCGTTTGTACATTGTAAAATGTATAAACTCACTGTATTGCCATTACTTTTCTCTACGTTGCCACTTTCTAAGAACTGTGGAATGCTGACTTTATCTAAGGGCAATACAGCTTGACTCATTGGAATAGATTAAATGTGGGGACAGTTGGCCGAGGCTACCTTCTCTGCTTGGTGAGAGGAAAGGACATTTGAGAAGGTGGGTTCTAGCTGGATCTTGAGTGCTAGGCAGGCTTTTAGCATTTTAGGATCAGTTTCTAGAACCGAGATAGTAAAGCCTAGGCATGGGAGTTGGGCGTTTGGGGTACACTGGAAGACAGAAAATCCAGTGGGTCTCTCAGACTCAGATTAGAGAAGACGAGTTGAACACAGAAAGGATCTTACCAAAGGGGCACCTGGGTGGCTCAGTTGGTTAAGCATCTGACTTCAGCTCAGGTCATGATCTCACAGTTCAGGAGTTTGAACCCTGCATCAGGCTCTCTGCTGTCATGCAGAGCCTGCTTCAGAGAGTCCCCCTCTCTCTCTGCCCCTCCCCTACTCACATTCTCTCTCTCAAAAATAAATGAAACATTTAAAAAAGAGAGAGAAAGAATCTTACCAATTATCTTCATTGATCAATATCAATCATCTTCATTGATCACCATGAGCTGGGTACCTTACTTATTACGTCCCATTTCATAACAATCCTACAAGGTGGAATTCTACCTTACAAATATATAAAGTGAAGCACAAAGAGACCACATTTGTATGGATCTGAACTGAAATATTTCTATGTCTGGCTCCAAAGTCCATGCTCTTTCTTTGTACCAACTTTCTCCGTTGACCTTGAGTGACAGGATAATTATGGCTGGCAGTCACATCCAGTACTTCCTATGTGCCAGGAACTGCACAAAGCACTTTATATCCATCAGCTCATTTACTCTTTACAATAAGCCTATGAGTTAAGTATTCTTGTTACCACTTACAGATAAGGAACTGAAGCCCAGAGAAAATTAGCAAATACAGAGCCAGGTTTTAACCTAGGACTCTGATTCTGGAACCCAGGCTCTTAATCATACTGTGAGATTGTGTCTGTTGTGGAAAAGTTTCTGAGCTGGGGTCCCAGAATCCTGGTACCATATACTAATACTTTTCCTGGATGAAGCCAGTAACAGATCAGGGAATTGTTCTTTCTTCCCTTAAGTCCTCAGCCTTTCCTGTATCCTCCTTGTTCCTCTCTGTCCCAAACACACAACTGTGCTGCATTTGTTTAACAGACAATGTACATTGGAACTTGTTGAGCTCAAGAAACTGGCTGTCTCCCCTACCTGAGTAGGGTCTTTGGAGATGGCAATGGCCCCCTAAGTTCCCCTGACAGGGACAAAAGATTGTTCTTGCAGTGCTAATGCCTGGGAAGACACCCTGATTATGAAACCTCTGGTCAACCATGTTTTAAAAAAACATCTCATACTAGTCTTTCTTTGGTTTAGAAGGTACTTCAGTTCTATCAGGGGTGTCTATACACAACTGAGAAAACATTAGTACAAGTTCACAGTTTTTAGTACAAGTTCAACTAAAAGCATTTATTGAGCACTTATATCAAGCACAAGGAATACTGAAGGGTTTGGGGGATATTTTCCATGTAGAGTGGCCAACCCAATCCAAGTTTTTTGGTACTGTCTTGGTTTTATAACTGAAAGTCCTAAGCCCCAGAAAAACCTTCAGTCCTGGGCAAACCAGGATGGTTGGTCATTCTAACAGATGACCTACATAGGGTCTCTGTCCTCAAAGAGCTCACTGTCCAGAGATGATGTAGGAAAACACATAAAGTAATCATGACAATGTAAAGATTTAGGCGCAGGGTTTCATTAAGGAGGAAATGGCAACTTGATGTATTTACTGGGCCCATTAATTCTGTAATACAGAAATAGTTTTGGGGCTCCTGGCTGGCTCCGTGGAGTGGGCAACTCTTAATCTCAGGGTTGTGAGTTCGAGTCCCATGTTGGGTGAAGAGATTACTTAAAAATAAAATCTTTTAAAAAAATAAAAGAAAGAATTTCCATTCATTATAACCTCTGGGCATTAGCTCATTAATGGATTGCACTGTGAAATGGAAATTATGATGGAACTAATAATTCAAGCAAAGTTTTGGTTTTGTCTAAAATGAACTATTTTCCCCTGTAAGGAATTCTCCCTTCACTCTGTTGGTGATCCAATCTTCATGGGTTTTTTTTGCTACAATATTTACTGAGTGCATCTAGGCATTGTCTCTACCAGTGCTGTCCAATAGAAATATAATACAGATCACGTATGTAATATAAAATTTTCCATTAACCATGTTTAAAAAAAGTAAAAAGGAACAGTTAATATTAATTTTAGTACTATATTAAACCAACATATTAAAATGTTATTATTTAAAAATTTTGAATGTTTATTTTTGAGAGAGAGACAGAGTGTAAGCAGGGGAAGGGCAGGGAGAGAGGGAGGTACAGAATCTGAAGCAGGCTCTGAGCTGTCAGCACAAAGCCTGATGCAGAGCTTAAGCTCACAAACAGTGAGATCCTGAGCCGAAGTCAGACACTTAACCAACTGAGCCACCCAAGCACTCCTAAAATGTTATTATTTTAATATGTGATCAATGTTAAAATTATTGAGGGTTTTTTTGGGTTTTTTTGTTTTGTAACTAAGCCTTCAAAATTCAGCCTAGACATACTTCAAGGGCTCAGTAGCCGGAATTGGCTAGTGGTTATAGTAGTTACAGTTTGTGGTGCCACACAGCCAAGTGTAGAGTAGAAACAGTTTGCTAATTCAAGTCAAAACTCTTTGACTAAATTAATAGACTATTTTGAAGGAAAGTACTCACTTCTGCATACATTTTTGACTCGTCAATAATCTGGATTATCCTGCCACTTGTCCCTAGGTTTAAACTGAGCTGAACACGAATTCTAAGTAAAGAAGAAGGCTGTGAGCTTGAAACTGTGTGCTCTTTCTTAACCATGGGAGCCCTGCTGAGCACATTGGGAAATGGCCATTCTTAGGCCTGGTTTCACAACATCACCAGGTATTTCCAGTTATCTCAAAGGGGTATCATGAAGTTTGCAAAGCAAAATATAATTTAAATTCTTGGATATATAAAAAGCAATTATTGTATGTGCCTCATGGTATGTGCTTGATGGGAAGGGAGAATTGTGAAACCCAGCAGACAGCGAATTGATGTTGTAATCCCCCAAAGGCTGCAAAACACAAACAAAAATAATGTGACAGAGATGATAAAGCCAGTATGAAAACAACATTGAGCTGGGGTGTAGAAAACCCAGGCCTCCCTCAGCATGCTCTGCCAAATGACTTATCTGTCCAATAATGCTGAATGAACTTTCCATCTTTCTCTCTGTCAAATTTTTTACTCCCCCCACCTTTTGTTTGCTATAAGCAGTTCTGCTATTTTTCTTCATTGACTTTCAAAATGGCTGCCCCCTTACTCTTTTTATTTTTCTTTCTTTGTTCGTTTTGCAAACATTTACTAGGTCTTCCTATGTTTCCAGCATTGAGCGAGGCTCTGGAATTGGGGAAGGAATCACAAAAATGCTCACGATCTAGAGGCTAAGCTGGAGAAACAAACAAAAGTGCTGCAGACTGATCATTTCTGGAAGCAAGTTCTGCATAAAGGGTAAGGGTAGAGAACTGTGAAGTCAGTTTTGTTCTGCGTCTGGCTAGGTATGGGTTAGTCCGAGCAGGGATGACTTTACAGTGGTATTACTTGACCCAGTTGGAGGGTAGGGCAGAGACAGAGGAAGCCTCTCAATGCAAACAGGCTGGGTCAGGGAGCAAATGTGTTGAACTTTTATGAACTTTCATTGTCAGTTAACATCTCAGCAGCTTGTGGTTAGACTGGAATTGGACCAGGACCCAGAAGGGCATCAGAAGCAGGCAGGACAGGAATAACTCTGGATGAGAAGCAACTTTTATTGACTTTAACACAGTTTTCTCCAGGGTTGGCCTTGACCTGCCATTCAAAGTAACATCAGTGACACCTCTCACACCATTCCTTCCTCCCTTTTATTTATTCATCAAATAATGTTGAACACTTACTAGATTCCAGGTGTAGGCTGGTGCTAAGAGCAGGAAAGTGAATATGAACAATCCCTTACGCTGGGGTGCAGGTGAGGGAATCACTCACAGGCACGTGTGTTAGGATGTGGTGTCTGCACTGATAAAGACAAACGTGGAAAATGGGGAAAGTCCCCTACTCAGTACCTTGGAGTTCAGGAGCCAGAGTGCTGGCAAATGGAACATCACCCCACTGCTCCCCTGAGTTCTCAGAAATATTCAAGAGGGCTTTTGACTTCCACAGGCCATGGGAATTGGGGACGTGTATAAGGCAGACACTGTACAATTTCACCTGGGTTTTGAGGGCAAAGGAGAGCCCCAGCTGGCATCCAGTCCTGGGAGGGAAGCTATGACTGGAAGCAAGTGATCTCAACGTCCTCACTTTGGGGGCAATGGTGTGTGTGTGTGTGTGTGTGTGTGTGTGTGTGGGTGTGGGTGTGCATGCATGTGTGTGCAAGAACTGGGTAAGCACTCTCAGAGTGGTGCCACTGTCTGTTCCCTGACTCCTGAATCACAGCTTTTGTTGGAACCAGATTGTCCTTAGCCATCCTTTCTTCTTTTTTCAAAATCCTTTCTTTAACGACTGAGAAGTCTGGCATAGAAAGAAGTGCAATGTGTCCTCAAATATTGTGACTGGACCCCATATTTCCTGACTCCCCGTGTCCCTATTGCCATCATGCTGCCTTTCTGACCAACTTTGTGAACAAATAGGGGAGCACAGTCATAGACACAGGAAGACCATATCCAAGCCCACTCTGAGCAAGTTTGGCCAGCACTGGCCCAGGCCTTCTGCTCTGTCAGCATGCCCTGAGCAATTACTTAAAGCTCCACTTCTTTCTGGCTGGAGAGCCTTGTCTGTCTTGTTCAGGGCTGCGTCCCAGCACCTGGCAGTTAGGGGCTACTCTGTCACTATTGATTGATGGATGGGATGTAACTTCATTTAGTTCCAGTCATACAAACCCACACTAAAGCCTCAAGAAACTCTGGGCTCCTTCCCACCGTCAGCAGCAGCTGCCATAGTGGCAATAATGCCCTGCATTCAGATGGCCATTTGCTATTTCCAAACCATTTCACTTGCTTGGCCACATTCAATCTCAAGTATCCCTTCAGGGTGAGCATTTGCCTGAGAGTAAAGGAAGCCTGAAAAGTTGTAACCTATTCTTTGGTACTTTCATTTAGGCCCACAAAGCCTGAAAAACCAACAAATTACTGTATGTTATATAGACTCTGGGGGGAATTGCATAGTTTACCAGAGTTTAAGGTGGATTCTTAAATGTATGGCATTAAAGGGGCTGTTCTAAAGGTAATTTAGCCCAATCTTAGGGGCACTTGGTGAGCACAAACACAGGTTTCTTATAAGTCTTTTGGTTTGGGAATTTTAGGCCAATTTCAAAAGAAATTTTAGGCCAATACAGGCTTGAGTTCACGCCTTCCTCACATCTGACCGGAAGCTCCCTGAGGGGAAGGACCACAACTGTGATCAACTCTGCAATCCAAGACCTAGCAATCTCAGTGGACGGATGGATGGATGGATGCTTGAATGGGTGGAAGGAAAGACTGGTGACACTTTACAGCATCTTCCCACTTCAGAGAAGTTTTGAGTCCTCCCTTTTTTGCCATTCCAGTTGATTTCTTCACATGAGAGTGTTGTGATGGGCGGACAAAAAGGAGTGCATTAGTTGATTTAGAGAACAGTTAAAAAGGCTAGACAGCAGGGAGTTCCCCATAGGGAATTTCTCCACAGAGAGAAAGAAACTAGAGGAAAAGTAATGTTAAAAATACGCATGTTTGTGGGACATCTGGGTGGCTCCTTCGGTTAGGCATCTGACTCCTCAGTTTGGCTCGAGTCATGATGTCACAGTGGTGGGGTTGAGCCCCGAGTTGGGTTCTGTGCTGACAGCATACAGCCTGTTTAGGATTCTCTCGCTCCCTCTCTCTCTCTCTCTGCCTCTGCCTTTGTCTCTCAGACTCTCTCTCTCAAAATAAATTTTAAAAAAGAAAGAAAAAAGATTCAGGACCCTGTGGGATTATTTCAAAAATCATTCTTTTTAAAAAAAACTTACTTTATTGAAAAGGCATTTCATGCTCTTGGTATAACATTCAAACCATACAAAAGGGGATATAGTGAAAACTTATTTTTCTCTCCCCTATCCTTCAATTACCATAGTTCCCTTCCCAAGAACTACTCACTCTCCAACACTAGGGGTATATGTGTATATGTGTGAGGGATAACCTCAGCCTGTCCCACCCCCCAATACACACACACACACACACACACATGAGGTGGGGGAGTCTCCACAGGGGAAGGGACAGAGAGGAAGAAGAGGATGGAGGCCATGGAATGAATGGCATCTGCCCCTCCTGGCTCCCTCTGGAGACAGGAAGTTAGAGACCAAGGTGATGTAACTACGGGAGGGACACTGAGTGAGACCTGGAGCCCAGCCCCACTGCATGGGGGGGGGGGGGTCCCTTCCTCCTCCTCACTGCAGTAAAGTCCACCCAATCTGTCACTGGCACTGGGAGCTTTGGGAACATCCAGAGTCCACTCCCTCTGGCACTTTTCTGATTGGCTGGGAGTCACCTCTATGGGACACAAGAGGAGGAAGAAGGCTGAGGCAGCCTGGTAATAGTAGCTGACCACTTGGGTGTGAGACATGTCCCCTCTGGGGACATTTTGGGGGTGTGGACTGAGGTCACACTTTTAAATGAATGGAGGCAATCAAGCAATACACATAAACCTAAACCTAAACCTAAACGTGCTACTGGGCTACATGAGTTACAGCTCAACCCTGCATGAGAACTCCTCAGAGGGAAACAGCTTGGGCTGGCCCAGTATTCGTCTCCCTGGAGGCTGGTGAAAGTAGAGGATACTGGAAAAACAATGAAGAAAGAAGTCTTGCTCAATGCCCAGATTGTACGTAGCTTAAAGGGGAGAAATGCCTGACCTCTATGGTTGGCAGCAGAAAATGTCCTGTGAATGACATTGGTTACTGCTGTTTTAGTCAGCCTGGAAGAAGCCCTCAAGATGATTTTATCTAGATCTCTGCCACTCATAGAGGAAAAGCTGTGGCCCAGTGACATGCCCAAGGTCACACGGTCAGTACACATGTCACCTGGCTGGAGACCCATCTGGCTGGCAGGTGGAGGACCCATCCCACTTGGTCCCAGCCTGGCCAGAGCAGTTCCCCACAGCCCTGTTAGTGCTTGTCTGCATGTTCATTGTCTCTGAGTTCTAGGGCTGGAAAATCAGGTTTTTCAAGTCTAAAAACTCCACAACCTATTCTTCGTTTCCCCAATAGTGCCTCAGAGGCCTCAGGAAATAGACTTATGATAACTAAACTCTGCTGAGGTTGATTTGTAATCAAGGAAGCTAATAATTTACAAGGGGGACTTATTCTATTCCAGAATCTCTTTACCTGGTAGTAGGCTTGCTTGTGAAATCAAAAACATAATAGGATAGGCAGAGAATGATATAGCAGGAAGAATATATCTAGTAAAATTTATTCAATTTTGGGGCTGGAAAATGTTATCCTTGGCTTAATACAAAGAGTTGCATCTTGGGATTGAATTTTAGTTCTGACATTGTTAGCTGTGTGACTTTGGACAAGTTGTTTAACCCCTCTGAGATTTCACTTCTCTGTAAGTCTGAAGGGAATCACTACCAAATATAGTCTCTTTCTCTTGGATGGTGTGGGATGCACTGAGATTTGGCTTCTCAAATGTTATTACGTGGGCTGTCATTTTTCACCAGTCCTTTGTTGGGTGAAAAAGGACAATGTAGAGGGTTTCCATCATGTTCAATTCATTGAACTATTGAATGTTAAAATGTCCTTTATTTTGTCAAATGATGGTGATGTGAGATCACTTTTTAAAAAATGTTTTTACTGGGGTGCCTGGGTGGTTCAGTCGGGTAACTGTCCAACTCTTGGTTTCGGCTCAGGTGATGAGTACATGGGTTTGAGTCCTGCCGTTGGGCTCTGCACTGACAGTGTGGAGCCTGCTTGTGATTCTCTTTCTCCTGTCTCTGCCCCTCTCCCACTCATATTCTCTCTCTCCCTCTCTCTCTCTCTCTCTTTTTCTCTCTATCTCAAAATAAATAAACTTAAAAAATGTTTTTACTTAGCTATCTAAGAAGTCAGTCTCTTAATCTAGTTACTTGGGACTTGTACCTACATAGGCAGAAGTATTTGGATTAAACAACTCCAGTGAAATAAAAAGGTGTGCCCTCTTCTGCATTCAGGTCTTCTTTTTTTTTTTTAATTTTTTTTTTCAACGTTTATTTATTTTTGGGACAGAGAGAGACAGAGCATGAACAGGGGAGGGGCAGAGAGGGAGGGAGACACAGAATCGGAAACAGGCTCCAGGCTCCGAGCCATCAGCCCAGAGCCTGACGCGGGGCTCGAACTCACGGACCGCGAGATCGTGACCTGGCTGAAGTCGGACGCTTAACCGACTGCGCCACCCAGGCGCCCCTGCATTCAGGTCTTCTATTTAGTTAGTGGTTTCAGTTAATTTAGGAATAAAAATGGAAATTTCTAAAACAAAATTGTATGTCCATGCTTCATTCTCTCATACCTGTCATTTGTCTCAAGAGAGAATGTTAGCATTTGGTGGTATCCAGGTTTTGGTGGCATTTTCTTCCCCATCTGCCTACCACATCAACCTCCGTAGCCCTCCTTTGAATCCTCCAGTGTCTAGTGACTTAGATTATATAAGACCTTTAATGAGGGCGCAGATATTATGACTGAATCTGTTGAAGTTTCTAGCTCGGGTTGGGAGGTTTGTCCAGCAGGTAGAAATAGGAAGAGGGGAGCTCAGAGCCAGGACAGTAGTGTCACTCTGCTTAAGGGCCAGTAACTTCTAGAACCATCAGAAGGGACGGATGAGGCTGCTGAGGAAGACTTCAGTCTGTGGCTTTATATGAAAAGAAAAGAGGAAAAAGAAAGTGAGAAGGAGGGAGAGAGGGAGGGAGGAAGGAAGGAAGGGAGGGAGAAAGGAAGGCCAGAGGAGGGTGAGAGGTGGAGATTATTATTTGAGCCAGGCAAGCTCTTCAAATAAAAAATCCATATGGCCCTCTGGAGAAAACAAAACAAAACAAACAGTTAAACTTTGGGATCTAGATTGTGAGGGACACCTGTTGTGTTTACAGGCAGAGCTATTTAAATAGCAGCACCCCAGGCACCACTTCAGGTTCACACAAGCTTTTATTTCACTCTGAAAACAGGCATGGGGAAGGGAGAAGGAAAAAGAGCCTGGGTGAACTAACTAAACCCAAGGTTGGGTTAGATGAAGGGCATATCTGGCTGCTACTTTAAGCCTCAGGTAACTGTAACTCAGTAAGAGAACCCTGGGGTAGGGACCCTCACTCTACCCCTTGTCCTTGTTAGATAGTCACCTGGTTCCATTCTAAAGCAGCCAGCAAAAACCAAGATTTTCATTTCATTCACAAACTTGCAAGTTTTTTTTTATACTTTTATTTGCAACCTATAGCTGTAGACTGTAATTATTTTCACTCTTGTGGATCTTTTCATGTAAATCAGGAGAGGTTGAAAACCCAAGTATGGCCTTTCTGGAAGCTTTCTGGCTGCCCCCTCCTTGGAAGAGTTGGGGAGAAGTGTTACCAGAATATCTGAGGGTGTTTGCAAACATGGGTCTGGGAAGATGAGCTAAAGGGGGAGGAGATATTTCTTTGTTGATTCTCTTTTTGTTTTGTTTTGTTTTAGTTTTTTTTTTTAATGTTTATTTATTTATTTATTTATTTAGGCAGAGAGGAAATCCCAGGCAGGCTCCCCACTCAGCACCAAGCCTGACCTGGGGCCCAATCTTAAAACGGTGAAATCATGACCTGAGCTGAAATCAAGAGTCACATGCTTAACTAAGTCACACAGGCACCCCTCCTTGCTCACTCTTAAAGGATGTAGGCCCATACTTTTGTCCTGGAGGTAAGACTGTGCATGAATGCTAGGGAGATAGGGAGATAGCCTCACCCTCATATGTCATAGCAATGTTTGGAAAATCTTGGTGATATTTGGTGGCGGTGGTGATGTTTGTGGTGGAGCAGGGAGTTTCAGCCACTGGCATACACAGAACACTGGGTTAGCTCCAGCTGTGTGTTCAAAGGACATGAAAGTTTAGACTACCATCATCTTTTTTTCTGGAGTAGCTTTCTAACTCGCTTTATTGCCTCAGCATCACTGAAACCATCTCTACAGGTTCACAAGAGTTGATCATGCATGTCTCTGCCTGAGTCTGCATTCAGTAGCATCAAATTGGTGAGTTTGAAGTTGGCCATGGCAGGAGTATTTACACACCATAAATCAACAAGTGCCACAAATCCAGGCTTTTGTTTTTCCCCAAAGATGCCATCTGTCAGCACAGCCCAGTGGCTTCCACTCCTGTGCCCCTTCATTGACCTCCTTCCATAGCTACAGTGGGCCTTCGACAGCTACAGCTGAGATTGTTGTCACCATCCAATGTCTTCCATTGCTCTAAGAAAGACCACAGCCTTCACCATGGCTTATGAAGCCAGCCTACACAGTCTGGGCCCTACAGGTCTCCCCTGCCCTTTCTTGCATTGTGCTTAATCTCTCTACTTGCGCCCTATCATTTCTCCCAAAGGAGCTTCAGTTTCTCACCACACATGCTTTGTCTGTGGTACCTGGAGCCATTTGCTGCTCACCAAATATTCACAAACTTTCTCACATCTTCCAGCCCTCTTGCAGTTGGGTGGGGCCCTGTGACCAGTTCTGTGAGTGGACGTGACACAGAACAGAAGAGTTAGGAGCTGATGTGCCATTTTCCACAGCTTTCTTTTCCAGAACAGCAATGGTGGAGGCCATATGTCGAGACAGCAGAACCACAAGATGGAGTAACCTGGGTGCTGAGTCAGCGCATGGAAGACAGCTGTCTTTGGAGAGTTGCCTGATTGTGCATGAGACAGACATAAACATTTGTTCTGTGTGGCCAGAGATTCAAGACAATTTTGTTACTGCAAAATAATCTAGTCCAGCAGTTCTCAACTATTTGGGTCTCAGGACCCCTTTAAACTCTTAAAAATTATTGATGATCCCAAAGAGCTTTTGTTTATGTGGATTATATCTGGCAATATTTCCAGATTAGACATTAAAACTGAGACATTTAAAAAATGTGTACATATTAATTCATTTTAAAATAACAATATAACCATTACATGTTAATATAAATAACATATTTTTATGAAAACCAGCTAGCTTCCAAAACAAACTAGTGAGAATGACAGTATTTCACATTTTTGCAAGTTTCTGGATTAATTGAAGACAGCTGGATTCTCATCTCTGCTCCTGCATTTAATCAGTTGCAATCTGTTTTGTTACTGTTGTTGAGGTATGTGAAGAAAATCTGGCCTCAAACAGATCATGTAGTTAAAAGGGGTGTATTTTAATAGCCTTTTCTGATGATGGTGGATATTCTTTTTGAATAATACATCAAAACTTGACAAGTGGCAGTTTCTTAAAAGTTAGTTAAAATATGGAGGCACCTGGGTGGCTCAGTCAATTAAGCATCTGACTCTTGGTTTCAGATATGTCATGATCTTGGGGTCATGGGATGGAGCCCCACATCGAGACCCTCATCGGACTCCACGCTGAGTGTGCAGCCTGCTTAAGATTCTGTCTCTCTCTCCCTCTCTGAATCCCTCTCTCCACTCGCACTCTTTCTCTCTCTCTAAAATGATAAAAAAAAATTTTTAATTTAGAAGTGAGTTACAGTATGGAGTCTGAAACTATACCAATGAAATTTTCATACACTGTTACATTAAGCCCATTAGGGCTATCTTGCACTTTGAATGGATCCTTTACTCATGGCATGATTTTGTAACCTCTTGCATTGGTTATTTGGAAAAGACAGGTTCACTGAGTTAAACACATCTTCCAAATGTTGACATATTTCATTATATAATATATACAAAATCACATTAATTAGTATCACCATCAACCTCATTGCAGTCTTTAAGTATTAGGAAGCTATTAAGCTCATGGTAGTACGTACAAGTTTTAAAGTTCTAATTTTTGTTTGAAAGCTTGAGTTTTATCTTTGGTAACAAACACTTTCAGTTATTTTCCTTGAAGTGACAGATGGGCTTTATTCATTATAAAACAAGAACAACAACAACAACAAAGGCCTGCCAAGAACCTAAGTTTGAATAACCACAAACTATGGTTTATGGTTTATGGTCAGTAGTTTTTGGTTTCGGTTTCTTTTTTTTTTTTTTTTTTTTTCCCCCAGCGAAAACTGTATTTCATGGTAAAAGCAGCTAGTTCCATTTACAGCTCAAAAAATCAAACGAGGGCTTTTTCTCAAGGCAGCCATTGCACTTTGTATGCAGAAGTGCTTTATGCGTACTTCCCATTTGTCACCCAGAATATTAAAAAGATGTGTACTCAAGGGTGGTGGTTTAATTAAAGAATAACTTTTATTGCTTAATCAAAGGCATTTCTAAGTGAAACTGGCTTTTCTCCCAGCTACAAGTACGTGGAAAAGGAATACAGTGGTTACAAGTACAGTTTAGTGCCACTGCCTTGCTGACACCCCAAAGTTTTGCCACCAGTGCTTTTATGTCATTGGTGCAGATGTCAACCCAGTGAAAAGGAGCAATGACATCCTGGTATAATTATGAGAATAATTTTGACCTTATGGAACCTCTGAAAGGACCTCTGGTACCCACAGCAGTCTGAACACCACACTCTGAGAACCACTAGCCCATCCTCACTAATTCTAGACCATCCTCACTAATTCATTTGTACTTTTCCTTCCGACTGGAATGAAATGCCACCACCACCTCGTCACCAGCCCATCACATTGTAGATGTGATGCTCAGGTTCATGACCAAGTTCTGAGGGGGGGGGTCCTTCCTCGATGTCCTGGGTCTGTTCCCATTTTAACAATATTACATCCCTCAATGTACCTTCACTTACAACAGTAGTAATTTTACACTCACATTTGTCTTCCTCACTAGATTTTAAGCACCAGTAGGATAGGGGGGATGGTGTCAGGGGTTCACTATAACATTTTTTAGTGTCTAGCATGGTATCTGCATAACAGGGCTCAAATCTTAGTTGACTGAATGAACGCGGGGGTCTGAAGCAGCCATGTGCAAAGGCACATTGAGCTTAGATAGGGGCTCCTGTTCCTTAGAAGGACTCTGCAGCCTTGATTAAACTTTAGTTCACTCAGGTTTTCCTACAAACAGGTTCCCCATAAAAAAAGATAGCAGGCCTATGGCTGGTATCTAAAATATCTATGTTTAGCCCTTTCCTGTTTCTGAAGAAGGTATGTGTCTGTGTGCACATGTGCATGCACTGGAGAGAGACAGAGAGAGAGACAGAGAGAGAGAGAGAGAGAGAGAGAGAGAGAGAGAGAGAGAGAGAATGGATCTGGGAGAAGAGACTTTAAAGTCGTTAATTAACTCTATAATGGGGAAAAGCACCAATAATCTCTGAAAATGTTATGTAATCCTACTTTTATGTCTCATCTCAACCTTTAATAAGGGCTGTTAGTATGTAGGAAACTGATTTCCATACTATTGTATTTGCTTCCCTGGTGAAGGTTGTTGTTAAACTCTTTGAGGATAAGGACCATGTCTTTTTCTTCTCTTTCTCTCTATATTGCCCGGCCCAGCACCTGGCATATGAAAATACTCCGTAAATGTTCATTAAATTGTCATGTGGCAATAAGACCATGTGATGGGAAGAAAGGCAAGAAACTTGAGTTGGGGGCTGCCCACGAGGATCATACAGTCCTACCGTCCTCCTTGTGCAATAGAGGCTTAGGTACAGCTGGCCCACCCAGTGGCTGCTGTCAGCCATGAGTAGCAGCTCTGAGGCCCACCTCATTTCTATTTTTTTTATATCCAAGATGTCCAGGACCAAAGTACTCAACCAAGCTGGGGAAGGGTCGAGGCCACTCCCATGCTTCTCAGCTCAGGCTGCTCATTAGGTCCTCCCAGGGAGCTTGTAAAAAATACCATCCTTTTGATAAGACCCCTAGGCATCAGTATTTTAAAGAGCTCCCCAGGTAATTCTGATACTCTGCCAGGATACAGAACCACTGGGCTAGTTGAGGAGAAGGGGACTCAGGTGCTCCCCCTACCTCCATGGGAATAACCTGAAAACCAGATAATGAGTCCCTGAGAAGTTATCATGGCTTCCAGTTGCCATGATGGTTGTCACTGCTAGAGAAGAGTGCACAGGATTGGAGCCATTTCCATGCCTGATTCCTGAGCCATGGGACCACCTTTGAGTAGTTTCAGCCTTGTGCTGCTTGAGTTCTCCCTGCATAGTCAACCTCTAAGGCATCATGATCTCAAAATCCATTGTTCACACTTTTCAGGTACTTGAACTAGAGGCAAGTGGAGTGGTATGATGCCCTGGAAAGACAGATGTGTGATTAAATTCTGCTTGCAATGAAACTCCCAAAGGGAGTCACAGGCTGAGTACTGGGAGCAGAGCTTATAATAAGCCCTTGTTTATTGTTCAATTAGAGTTCAATAGCTCAACAACGCCCTTCTCTCCCTTCTGCTCCCCACCCTTACACCCAATGGTTTTCTTCTAATAAGGTTCTTTAAGCTACTCTCTAATGGTGGGGTAGATACACAACGCGGGTCCAGTTATGCTTTTAATGGTGTTTACACAAAGTAGCTCAGCTTGTTAGACCCTCGAGCCACAAGGACAGGCAGAGCATCTGCTGGGGGCTCTGTTAAATTAACCTTTAGTCAGTTTGCCCTAATTGATCCAGTGCTTCACTCCCAGGGTGTTCTAAGTATTTAAAAGCATGTAATGAAAGATCTGACTAGCCTGGAACCATAGAGGTTTAAGAGAACTGCTGCAGATTCCTTTTGAAATATCTCCTTGAATTCAATATTACTGAGGAGAGATACAGGGCTGAGCATAAATTAATTCATTTTAGGTGAAATTCGTCTCCAAAATGTGGACCAAAAAATGTGTAAATATGAAATAACTTGTTTTATATTCAAGGAAGAGTTGCTGCAACTCTGACATCCCTTCACGTGGTGAGAATGTTTATAGGAGCCTGGATGCCCTGGCAGCTTCCACAGGAGAGAGGTACATGGTGACCCCAGTGTCAACAAATGGAATTCACACGGCAGAGATGCTTGGACTTCAGAGGCCTGTCTCAGCTGGACTGGGCTCTAGCTCTGGCCAGAAGCTTGCCAGCCACAGGCCGACGGAGTATATCGCATAGGGTCTGGAATGGGGGGAGGCCCAGGTTAAAATCTCAGCTTTCATACCTACGGGCTTTGTGACTTTAGTCTGTTTATAGCCTCTTTAAGCTTCCATGTTCATATCTGTAAAGTGAGGATGATGATACCACTCACCTCCCAGCATTGTTATGAGGATTAACAGAGATAACACATGTTAAGTGCTTAGTGTAGCCCTTAGCATATAGTAACTATATAATGAATGTTCACAAAAGAAAAAACAAAGCAAAACAAAACGAAATTCAGTCAACCAAATAACAACAAAAATAGGACAATATGGGGCACCTGGGTAGCTCAGTCAGTTGAGCATTGGACTCTTGATTTTGGCTCAGGTCACAATCCCAGGGTCGTGGGATTGAGCCCCATGTTGGGCTCTGCACTGAGTATGGAACCTGCTTGGGATTCTCTCTCTCACTCGTTCTCTCTCTCTCTCTCTCTCTCTCACTCTGCCCCTCTCCCCTGCTCACTCTCAATCTCTTTCTTAAAAAAAAAAAAAAAAAAAAATAGGACAAGCAACCCTGAAAAGCTATATGAAATTTTTAGCAGCTTAAAACTGCCACTGCCCCCTCCTTTCCCCCCTTTTTACAAGTGTGCTAACTGCAGTGACCTCAAAGGAAACCATATTTAAATAAATATATTATAGGGACCTAAAGTTCAAGTGCCCATAGTAAATTCAGGACAAAATTACAAAGTGAAGACAGGCCCCTTGATCCTGCTCCTCTCAAGAGATACTTCTAGAACTCAAGAGTGTCCATGAGAGTGCTCTTCTTCCAGAGCACAGACTACATTTCCCAGAGTCCCTTGCAGTTACATGTGGCCCCCTGACTGAATTCCAGACAATGGAAGTGAGATGGGCCACTTCCAGGCCTGGCCTGCTAAACCCTCCCAGGTACCATCCTTGCTCTGTTTTTTTTCATTTTCATTTGCTGGCTGAATGAACAGGACACCAAGAACACCAAGAGCCTAAGAGAGGGCTCACCCAGAGGGAAGGGGGAAGGCCCACCGGCTACTTACATTGGATTGTGACAGAAACAAGAAACAAATTCTCATTGTATCAAGCTACTGATACTTGTGGCAGTGTTTATAGCAGGTGGCCTATCCTGATGAGTACAATGAGCTTTTCTATTTTTTTGCTCATGTCTGCAGGGTGGGTAAAGCACCAGATAGGCAGTCAGGAGAGCTGGTCCTGGTCTGGGCTCTATCCCTCACTTCCTGATGGACCTAAATGGTCTCAGAGATCTGAGAGTCTAAGAAGGTCAACAAGTGCTTCCTCTGTGATGATGACACGGCTGCCTCTCTGCCTCTGCAGAGACTTGGCTGGGAAAGCAGCTGTGCTTGGAAGAAGATGCCAGCTGCCTTTCCTCTCCTTTTCCTGTAGCCTGTCCCATGTGCGGCTCTGCTCTGCGGCTCCTCACACTGCAAAGATTATCTGGTGCATTCACTTAAATTACTTCAATGGCTTTGGCCAAGCCCCTTAGCCACTTTGTGCCTCAGTTTCCTCATCCATATAATGGGAATAATGATTCACCTACAAAAGAGAGTTCTGCTGAGAATTAGAAATCATTTTTAGGGGTGCCTGGCTGGCTCAGTCAGTGGAGTGTGACCCTCTTGATCTCGGGGTGGTGGCTTTGAGCCCCACGTTGGGTGTAGAGATTACTTAAAAAAAAAAAAATCTTTAAAAAGGAAAAAAAAAGAAATCATTTTTTAGAAAGCATGGGTCACAGTGTCTGGCACTGTGGTTATTGCTAATGAATTAGCGTGCTTAAACGTGATGCATTCCGCACCCGTTTGCAGAGTACTTGCTACCGCACCCGTTTGCAGAGTACTTGCTATGGCCAGGCAAATCGCTAAGGATGCAAAGGCAAAAGGAAGGACAAATCTCTGCCCTCAGTGCATTTATGGTCTAGTCCTGCACCCTCTAGCCTCCCCCTCCCCTCCTCCTCACCGCTAACATGCACATAGGTAGGACATGACAATATGAAGTAGAAAACAAATACGTTTTCCAGGGGATAAATTCAAGGGGGTACCTGGGCCAGACTTTGGTTCGCCCCCAGGTTGTTACATGGAGTCAAGTGTTCTTTCCTTAAGGAATTTTTCCCTCTGTGGCAAAACTCCCTGGTGGGACCCTGGGCAGAAGGAGTCAAATCTCAGAGGGCTTGTGGTCAGTAGAAAAACCAGATCTTTAACAGCAGCTTAAGCCTGACTCCTTTGCCCTGAAGGAGGCTGGGAAGAAAGGAGAGGTCAGAGTTCAGAATCATTACTTTGTTGCTCTGGAACAGGGTGAGGGAAACCAGAAGCTGTGCAGTGTTAAGATGGGGAACAGATAATTATATGTTCGTGCATTACTGTTCTGAATGTAAAATCTCCAATAGTCATTCCACACACAATGTAACAAAGCCTTTAAGGACAGGCTTAAGAAGGATTAATTTACAAAGACTCAACAGCTAGAAACCTCTAAAATAATTGTAAATGGGAAAAAGGATGCTCAAAATCACAGAGTTTAAAAGCTAGAGAGAACTTCAAAGTGTCATCCAACTTAGATTGTTAAATGCTGATCCATGATGAAATTGTTGCTGGTCTGTGATGAAATGAAAACAATCAGGACAATTTATTGTCTTTCCATACAAGAAAGGCTATTTATTTTAAATGACTTATCCTTTATTTTAAGATTATATAGTCTTCCTAGTTTTTTGGTTGTAATAGTCTTTCTCTTTCAGAACAATGATAGAATTTTAGATGGCAGTGTGTCTTTGTTTTTCCTCTTTTGCCTGTGGGTTTTAGAAAAACCTTACCTGTAAAAATGAAATGGCAATTCTGTGTTGGTCCCTAAATTTTTAAAAATTTTGTTTCCTGAAACCCAGTCTAGAAACCAGTCATCAAACTTAACCATCATTCATAATATATTAAGAAACTGGCTCCTAAAAAGCAGTTATGTAATTTCTCCCAAATTTTGAGAATACATCCATTTTTTTGAGAGAGAGAGAGAGAGCATTCACAAGCAGGGGAGAGGGGGGAGAGAGGGAGAGAGAGAGAGAGAGAGAGAGAGAGAGAGAGAGAATCTTAAGCAGGCTCCACACTCAGTGCAGAGTCCGACATGCAGGGCTCTATCTCATGACCCTGGGATCATGACCTGAGACATTCAGGTGCCCCAAGAATATATCCAAATATGGAAGCTTGCTTTGATAAGTAGGATACAGAAACAACTCCCTCAAAGCAAAGTGAATCTGAAGATAGCATTTCTGCAGATGCTAATAAAATTAGCCTAAAAAATATTAACTTATAAAGTGGAGTAGTGAGGGAAACACATTGAAATGAAAGCAGGGTCCTGGGTTTTAGCCCATCTTGTGCCTCTAACAAGATTTGCTGTTTTAGGAAAATCTCTTTCATTTGCCTCAGGCTCTGTTTCCCTTCTGTAGAATGAGGGGATAGAAGCAAGGTGATTTCTAAGACCATTTCCTGCTTAAATGTTTGCTATTCTAATTGGAGACAACATGGTTTAGTAGCAGAAGATTCAGACTCTAGAAGAGACCGTCTGGTTTGACTACTGACTCTGATACTTACTGACTGAGGGCCTGGGTAAATTATTTAATCTTTCTGTGCCTTAATTTCCTCATTAGTAAAGTGGGGTGAGGATAGTAATTACCTCATGAGGAATAAATTACATAAAAATTGCAAAGCACTAAATGTAGAGTCTGATATTAATAAGCTTTCAACAAATACTAAATATTAGTAGCAATAGTCGGTGATTTTTTCTAAATTAAATGCTTTACCCTCCTCACTTGGGAATATAATTGTTCTGCATAAACTGGACTACACCACAGAGCAGATCCCATTCTGAAAGGAAGAATAACTCGGGAGGCTGCCAAGAGGATTCCAGATGCTAAGATGTAATAATTAAGTGCAGGTGCAACTCAAAGCACTTTACATACGTTATCTCATTTAGTCCTCAAAACAAATCTCTGAGGTCAGCAGAATATGTTGGTTTCTCAGCCACAGTCCAACCCAAAAGCTCACTAAAATCACTGCTCTGCTTTGCCCTAAATTTTGAATCTCCTCCCTTCAGGGTCGAGGGGAAGGGCTGGGGTAGAGGGTGGGTAGAGATGGGGTGCTGGCGTATCATGGCTAGGAGAGAGGTACCTCTTATGCCAAGCAGCAAGTGTGAGCCACAGCAGCGTGGGTCATGGGAAGGAGGAGGATGGCTTGGGGACAGTGGTGGGATCTGGAGAATTAACCCAAGGCATTCCAGAAGGCACATGAAAGGTAGGGGTGGGCGGAGAGCTGCTATTGGAGCTGTGGTCAAGGCTGTTTTCTAGGTACAGTACTTCCTGTGTAAATGGATAAGCCTCATTTAAAGGCTGGGGATTGAGTGCACACTGGGCAGCAGCTTATTGTTCTAGGAACAGATAAAACAAAGTTCCAAAAGTCTCTGATATTGTTCCAGGACATTGTATTGTATGGATGATCAGACATTGTTTAGAGGATGACTATAAAATCATCTCCTTGGGGCGCCTGGGTGGCGCAGTCGGTTAAGCGTCCGACTTCAGCCAGGTCACGATCTCGTGGTCCGTGAGTTCGAGCCCCGCGTCGGGCTCTGGGCTGATGGCTCAGAGCCTGGAGCCTGTTTCCGATTCCTGGTCTCCCTCTCTCTCTGCCCCTCCCCCGTTCATGCTCTGTCTCTCTCTGTCCCAAAAATAAATAAACGTTGAAAAAAAAAATTAAAAAAAAAATAAAAAAAAAAATAAAATCATCTCCTTTAGAAGATATGAAGCAAATTAGAACTATGGCCCTACCTTCTATCCACAAAAGTAATACTCTTAGGGCCAAATTTAGCAACGCGGTACAGCGACATGCCCTTCTTTCCCTTTATCCCTTTATAAGGGTAACTGCCCTCCCATACTCCCCTGCTGCAGGAATCAGGGCCTTAGGCTGGGGTTGCAGGAATGAGGGCCTTAGGCTGGGGTTGAAACATGGCATGGCCCCTGGACTGGACCAAGGCAGGGCGGCCACCAAAGGCAGCCAATCCAGGGGATGGATACATATCTGTGAAATGGTCTTGTCTGAGAAGCTCTGCTCTGCCTAGGAAACCATTTCAGGTAACTTTGAATGGGGAGACAGAGAGAGAACCAGTTTTAATGCAGAGAGGCAGGGAGGAGAAAGGAGAAAGGAGCAGACACATGGCTGCAAGATGTACAGGGCCAGCAAGATTAGGAGTCACCATAACAATAGAGAAGAATGGAGACACTTGGCTCTTGTAACTGAAGAAGAGACAAAAACACTTGGATCTCAGGCCTGTCTTGGATCTTGAGCAGGTGCTACTCCTTGGTTTCCATGAGCTTCTTTACCTAGTACCTCCATGTAATAGATACGCCAAGAACAACCCCCCTCCACCCCCCCTCCATTACTGGAGGTACCTTAGATTTCTATTCTTTACAACCAAAAGAACATAACAAAGTATGAATCTTGATCTTAGTACTTATGAACTGGAGCTGTAGAGTCAGGGGAAGGATCTGATTGAGTGACTAAAATTTACTAGGCTCTGTGGGGGGAGACTTTTCTAGGGGGACACAGCTCACCCAGGTATAGAGGCATGGAAGGTCAAGGTGGGTGCTGAAAAAAGGTGGGAAGATGGATATGATTTGAGAGAAGGATGGGAGAGGATGGCAGTCTTTGGGGTTGGAACAGTAGGGTCCAGATTGTCAGCAGTCTGCTTGTTATGCTGAGGTTTACACAAGATCCTTAAGCAGGGTGGAGAATGGGGGCATGGTCAGATTCACTCCTCTGTTTGTTTCCTTGAGGTTACAAATGCAGTTAATACTGGTGAAGAGACACTGAGAAAAAGGAGGCCAAGAAACCATCACATCAGCTACACTTTCTGGTTTCATGGAGAAGTGGAATGTCAGTCAGGACAGGCATAGCTCTAGGGAAATTGAGGCCTTTAAAAAGATTATTTTGAATTCTAGATGATGCCATTTTGTTTTTTCACAACTCAATATTCCAGCCACAGAATTGTCCCCTTGGAACATTCTCCTACTTGAAGTTTCCACGGCTTGAATGAAAGACGCGTAAGAAATATTTTCATATTGTCCTTCACACTTAAATTCAAATGTTCATGTTTAATGAACCACAGGCTACTGATCTCAAAAAGAAAGCATTAGTTGTTCAAGGACTAGAGTGAAGTCAGAATTAGCGTGATAATGAGAATCCCTTTGACCACACTATTTAAGTGATGGGATGTTGGTCCTTCACAAAACATGGCATGAAAGACCCATGTAATATGTTGTAATCAAAATAATAATAAATTGACGTAAGCTTCCTGGAAGACTATTTGACAGTATGTGTCAGAAGCCTTATAAATATAGGCTTAGACTCAGAAATTCCACCTTTAGGAATAACATCTTAATCAAATATGTCTCAAGACAAATACCCAAGGATGTTTATCACAGCATTATTTATACTAGACCCAAACTAAAAACTTTTGAAAGGTCCAATTATAAGTAAGTTATTAAGTAAATTATGGTGAAGCCATATGGTAAATTATTAAGAAGTCATATGTTGTTTTCAAAGAATATTTAATGACATGGAAAATTACTCATAACCTTATCTGAGAAAAGAAGGACATAAAACTATACACACATGTACACACACATGTATATAAAGTTTCTTGTATGTATTTATATGTTCTTTGTAAATGCTCTAAAAGATAACCTGGAAGAAAATACTCCAAATTGAAATATGCCATGATTAAAATGTTAATAGAGTTTATCTTTCAGTAGTAGAATTACAAATGCTTTAATATTTTCTTTTTCTATTAATTTTTCAAATTTTCATGACTGCATATACATTATTAATATAATCAGGAAAGATTTTACTTACCCACATACAAAATTATCATTTGGGCTAGCTGTGACCAGACAGCATGATTATAGTTAGAAAACAAAGAATAGACACCAGAGCTTTCAGTCCCTTAACCTATTGACATCATTACAGGGAATAAGCAGGTGACCTGGTTTGGGTCTCTGCTCTTTTTTCAGCTCACTCCTTGGGGGAATTCCCAAGATTCACTGAGATCTTCCAGGCTTATCACCATCACCACCATCATCATCACCATTATCATCATCAACGCGAACAGTTATTGAGCACGTACGAGGTACCAGGCATTGTTGGAAGGGTTTAACAAATATTGTCAATTCCCCCTCATAACAACTCTTGGAAGTAGGTACTACTATTACTCCTGTTTTACTGAGGAAGAAACCAAGCAACAGAGAAACTTGCTCAAGGCCCCACCATTAGTAAGGGGTAGAGCTGGCTTCAGACTCCAGGCAGTCTGATGTGCTGTAACGCAATGCCTTAGGTTGCATGGCCTCTCAGAAAGCCACGAAGAACTTTGGAATTTGGGGGACTAGAGATCACGTAGCTTTTTTTTTTAAGCAAAGGGAAATTTTTTTCAAATCTAACTCTATGTATAATTCCCTTATTCCTGATTTAGTTGAAAGAGATGCTAGGGTCCCTTCTGTGCCTCTCCCTCATTTCCCAATGAGGTCACTGTGGTGTCTCACCTCTGTATAACTCTTCTGAGAAACTACTGCCCTAATCTAACTATTTCTACTATGAAATAAGAAATCTGGGCCCAGAGCTTTTAAAAGAGGGCTCCCAGTTAGCATGTGCATAAGCTAATGTTTCTTTACTATCACCGCAGAGCACACCATATATTATTCGGGACTTCTTTTGTTACAACTCAAATTTGCTTAGACAGAAAAGGGAATTTATTAGTTTAAATAATCAGGTAGTCCAAAGAGATTCCGGCTTCAGGTATAGCTAGATCTAGGAGTCCAATATGACACAAAAGGCTCTGTCCCTCCTTCTGTTTCTAGCTCTGCATCCCTGTAAATTCACCTCATTCTCAGGAAGGCTCTCTACCTTATAAACCTATATACCCTTGTAGCTCTAGATGTCCAGCACCCCTGCAGGGTAAACTAGATAATCACTGTCATCTGTGGATCTTTCTAGTCAAAACCGCTGACCTTTATTTCTGTTGGACAAAGAACGGTGTGATAGTTAGACCTCCCATTCTTCCTTTAAAAAACAGAAGTCGTGAACATATATTAATCCGTGGTCCATTGCATGTACCACCATGCTGCGTAGGCCTAGTGGGGATGAGTTCCTTATAGCCAGACAATCTCTAGGTCTACCTTTTCACCAAAACCACCCTGTCTTTTGCACATGTGCAGAGAGTCCGTTGGGAGACTTGAACTCAGAGCCATAAGATCATGACCTGAGCTGAAGTCAGACACTTAGCTAACTGAGCAATCCAAGTACCTCAATACACCATCTTGGTTACCATAGCTTTATAGTGTGTCTTGCCCTCAGGTAGTATAACTCTCCTACTTGGTGGTAGTAGTCCTCCTCCTCTCCCTCCTTCTCCTCCTCTGCCTCCCTCTTCTATCAGATTTATTGATGTATAGTTTATATATAACCAAGTAGTGTGATTTGTAACTCCTCACAAACATATATAGTCATGTAATGACTACAGTCATGAGATAGAAAATTTTCATCACCCCATCTCTTCTATCTTCCTATTGTCTTCTTTTCTGTCTTCATTAGAACTAATCAAGCATTTTTAATAATTTTATCTCCATTTCCACCGTTGACTTAGTTAGCTACACCTCTTTGAGTTCGTGTGTCTATGTGTGATAACTATACAATTTACAATATCCATTTTCAACTTACACAATATCACACTTTCAACTTATGTACAGTTTATAATACATATTCATTTTCAACTAAATACTGTCTGCCTTCAACTACCATACTATTTACATGTGGCTCAAGATTCTTACAAAAGCACATTTTTCTTTTATTCTTTCCTTTATACCACTTTTGTCATAGATTTTACCTCTACAAATATTAGTCATTTTCACTAAATAGTTGACTATCTTTTAAAGAGATTTTAAAATTAAGAAAAATGTTTTATGTTTACTCACATATTTGTTGCCCCTAATTCCTTTGTACAGATCCAAATGTCTATCTGGTACCATGTTTCTTTTGTTTGAAGGATTACTTTTATACTCTTGTCCTCAGTGACGTGCTGGTAAAGTTGCTCTCTGCAAAATAAAAAAGAGCCCTGATTTGTAGTGTTTGCTGATTTCCATGGTGTAAATTCTCCCATCATTACCAATTTTAAGCTACTAACATTTTAACAATCAATTTGCAAAATTCCTAAATATTTAGCAATCAGTTTGTGTGAAGTGGTATGAACTGGCTTAAATTTATGATGCTAATCTGCTGGTAATGTATTCTCCCAGGCTTTATTTTTCTGAATAAAGTCTTTTTTTTTCTCTTCAGTTTTGAAAAAAATTTCTTCCGGGATACAATACTAGGCTGATGGTTTCTTGTTTCAGTAATTTATTTTTTGAATTATTGTCAGGTTTCTATTTTTATTTTTTAAGGAAGCTCTAGACCCCACGTGGGGCTTGAACTCACAGCCTGAGATTAAGAGTACCGTACTCCACCTGCTGAGTCAGCCAGCTGCCCCTTCGTTTCAGCACTTTTAAGTTGTTGCTCTGTTGTCTTTGGGCATATACCGCTTCTGATGAGAAGTATGCCGTAATTCTTATTTTTGTTCCTCTGTATCTAGTTTGTTTCTCTACTCCTCCTCCCACTCTACATCCCTGGCTGCTTTTAACATTTTCTTCTTGTTGTTGGTATTCCGTAATGTGATTATGATGTGTTTTGCTGTGGTTTTCTTCCTGTTTCTGTTGCTTGACCCTGACATGGCCCTTAGACAAATCACATGGGACTGCTGTGCTCAAACTGGCCCTTCAGTTGTCTGATACATCCTAGTGGCCAGGGCCCAAGAGGGTGTGCTACTGGAAGACTAGTCTTTGAATATGAATTAAATGAGATTTTTAGATTTCCTCATTACTTATTAGTAATGATATTTTATATTTCTATAGCAGTTTAACAATTTAAAAGAATTTAACCTACATTTTATTAGTGTGTAGATTATTTCAAGTGTATATCAGAATTACCTGAAGATCTTTTTAGTACAGAATCCTGGGTCCCACTTTTTTTGGTTTTTGTTTTGTTTTGTTTTTACTTTTAAATCCAAATCTTTGGGGGAAGACACATTTTCAAAAGCTTGAGAAACCGCAACATGACCTGATTTATATTTCTTGTAAAAGTTCTGTCGTGTAGGTTTGGTTATTTTCTTACATATGAAGAATCGGAGGTTACCAAGACGAATGAGTTACCCAAGGTTTCCGAGCCCATCAGCTCAGCTAGAGCATGGGCCAAGTTTCTCTGTTAGTTTCACTTTTTTTGAGGAAAGAGCCATATTTTATTATAATGGACGAGGATTTTTGTCACATCCCATGTCACATGGTTACAATGTCACCAAATCCATTCCTACAAACTTTCCGTTTTAATCTGTTTAATAATAATACCTTTCTTTATGTTATTCAAAGACTTATCTCAGTGCCTCCAGGTTTTCATGGAGAAAACACACTAAACTGATGTTTCTAACTGAAACAAAGATGTCGGGAGCAAATTTAAATCAGACGTGGTTTTACATGTGGCTGGTTATGTGTAACCACCAATAGGTTAGCATCCCTTTATTTTTCTTCAAGAGAAAAAAAAGATCCGATAGAATGGGGTTTGCAAATAGTTAACTGGCAGCGTGAGGGACTTGTGTAGAAAGTTGAGGTGACAACTGAAAGTCAAGACTACACATGTTCATGTGTTTCCCAGGGAAAATAAGATCTCCAATTTAGAGAGACTTGGGTGCTGCTATTATTTCTTCAGATAAGACACATGCAGATGGGAAAGATGACTTTTCTGAAGGAAACATGAGATGTAAATGGAAGAAACGTAAGTAGAAAAAGTGACTTTTTTTCCTTTCTCCGATTTTTTAGCTTCTTTCTTGGTTTTATTGTGCAGTGCAGTGTTTTGATGTTGACATCGTCTTAATGTGCTTCAGGACACTCATTTTCCAGCAGCAGCTCCTAGGGACAGGACAACTGCGTGTCTTCAGCAAGCAGCAGTCTTGCATATCCCCTTGGGCTTTCCACACATGGTCTACCGCCATTTCCTTGTGTGCCTCCCTGTCTCCGAGACACCCTCCTCAGTGTCCTGTGTCCTGTTCTTGGCTCCATCCTTGCGCCATCTCCTATGACAACTCTCCCCGCTCAGAGACACACTGTCCTTTCCCTTCTCAGTTCCTGGTGGATTTCTACCTGTTCACTATCTTTTATTCTTTTCTTTAAAGTTTATTTACTTATTTTGAGAGAGAGACAGTGCAAATGGGGAAGGGGCAGAGAGGGAGAGGGAGAGAGGGAGAATCTCAAGCAGGCTCTGCACCACCAGCACGGAGCCTGATGTGGGGCTCCAACCCACGAACCGCGAGATCATGACCTGAGCCGAAGTCGGACACTTAACTAACTGAGCCACCCAGGCGCCCCTGTTCACTATATTTTAACATTAGTCATAGATGATAGAGTTGATGAGCAGCGTGAGCTCCTAAAAGGGTTGCCCGTGGATCAAGGTAGAAAATTAAGATAATCAGATTGCTGAAGTGACTTTTGTAACAGTTACAGGCACTTGTCCATCAGGCATTCTTCCAGTAGCTTTAGCTCTTGAGCACTGTGATCAAAATCAGAAGCAAAAAGTGTTCTAAGTGATGAGTAAAATAGCTGTCACAGAATCCACATAACTTTATTCCTTTGATTAAATTTAACAAACAGTTATTGAGTATTTTCTATCTGCCAGACACTGGCCTGGGTGGTAGGAATAGTGAGATGAATAATTTATCTCTCTCTCACCTTGTTCCAGAAAGGATCTGAGGTGGCTTGTAGCAGAAACATATAAAATAAAATGGCCAAATACAGGTTTTAAAACTCAGAGCAAGGGAAATATAAATTAAAATAGGTCAAGTCTAGGGGGAAAAGAGGACACAGATACACGGCCAAGTATAATCGTTATACTTGAGCTGTGAATTTGGCTCTAAGTACATTAGGTGGCCAGGGGGAAAGGGAAACGTGGTGAGTTACACATTTCCCATTGTAAAAACAAAGAAATTGCATAGTCACTCAGGGGGGAAAAGATGAATAAGACATGGTTCCTAATGGCAAGGAATTTATAATCCAGCAGGAGAGACAGATCTGTAGCAAACATCTGTGAAACAAAGCTGTATTATGAGATCTGTGTAAAGCGCTAAGGGAATGGAGATAGGGGGGCAATTTATTTGGCTTACTAGAGAGAGAAGATGCTATAGGGACAGTGCCCTAAAAGAAGAAGTGGACAAGGAGGAGAAGGGCACATGAGACAGAGGGAAAGAGTACAGTGACTTGAGATTAGCAGCCTCCAGCTATGTTTGCATAAAAATTGCTTTGAATGCTTGTCAAAAGACTCTGAATCAATAGGACTGGGATTTTTCACAAGCACCCCAGAATGCTAATTCTGGTGCTCAGCGACCATACTTTGAGAAACATTGCTGTGTAGAGCAGTGAAAGATGAGGTTGGAAATGCCGACTGGACCCACCTGGTGTGGACTTCGTACTCCACCGTTAGAAACTTGGAATTTATGGGTAATGGGGAGCCTCTGGATGCCTTTAAGCCTAAGCAGGTGAATAACACTGTCAACTCTGTGTGTGTGCGCGTGCGTTTCTTTTCTTTTTCTGATTACAAGTGCAGCAGCTGGAGGATGAAGGGCAGGAAGAAAGAGGCTGCAAACAGGTAACCACTAGGAGTGTGGCATTGTCCAGGTGCAAAAGGACAAGAATGTGTTGAGGTAGTGGCAGGGGAAATGGGGCACGGTGAACACTTTCTGCACTGAGCATGAACCTGTTAGTTTATTGTTAGTCACAGATTTACTTTTCTGGTTAATCTATGTTGTTTCTCATGTCTAATTGTTATTTTACTTCATTTTTTACTCTCAGGTGGCCAGCCTAAACCAACAAGCAGCAGCAGTGACCTGCTGGGGAGCAGGTCCTCGCTGAGCTCTGCCTGGTCCACGTGTGTGAGCTGGGGGTGCTGGTGAGGGACATTTGCTCAGCATAGTGGAGGGGAGGAGACTTCTTCTTTTTTTTTTTAATATAATTTATTGTCAAGTTAGCTAACATACAGTGTATATAGTGTGCTTTTGGCTTTGGGAGTAGATTCCTCTGATTCATCTCTTACATACAATAGCCAGTGCTCGTCCCATCGAATGCCCTCCTCAATGCCCATCCCCCATTCCCCCCCCCCCCCCCCCCCCCCCGGCCAACCATCAGTTTGTTCCCTGTATTTAAGAATCTGTCATGGTTAGGGGAGGTGACTTCTCTTATGGTGAACTCACATTGGAGGGTGACTTAGTACATCAGGATATTTTTCTTTTAATTTACTCTTAAAAACTTCTTGTTTTAAAAACACAAAAAAGAGAAGACAGTTCTGAATTCCTATAACCAGTTACTCAGATTTGGCAAGTCAAGGTTTTGACAACATATTTTCAGCTTTATTGAGGCATAATTGACAAATAAAATGACACGTATTTAAAGTGTCCAACACGATGATTTGACATACATATACTTTGTGAAGTGATTCCCACAATCAAATTAATTAACACTTTCATCCCTTACATAGTTACTTTTTTTGTATGTGTGGTGAGAATGCTTAAGGTCTCTTCTCTTATCAACTTTCAAGTACACAACACAGTATTATTAATTATAGTCACCATGCTGTCCCTACATCCCCAGAGCTTATTCATCTTATAACTGGAGGCTTAGAACCTTTGACCAGTACCTCTTATCTCCTCCAACCTCCAGCAGCCCCTGGTAACCACCATTCTATTCTCTCTTTTAGGAGTTCAACTTTTTTTTTTTTTTTTTTTTTTTTTTTTTTTTTTTAAGATTCCACAGGTGAGTGAGACCATAGAGTATTTGTCTATTTTGGTCTGGCTAATTTCACTTAGCATAATGTCTTCTATTTTTATCCCTGCTGTTGCAAGCAGCAGGATTTCCTTCTTTCTCATGGCTAGCTATTATTCCATTCTACATATATACCACACCTTTTTAATCATTGATCTGTTGAAGGACACTCGGATTGTTTCCATATCTTAGCTAATGTGAATGATGTTGCAATGAGCATGGGAGTGCAGATTTCTCTTTGAGATCCTGATTTCATCTTCTTCAGATACATACTCAGAAGTGACATTGCTGGATCATATAGTAGTTCGCAGTAGTTTGAATTACTATAATCTACTGTGGTAGATCATGTAGTAAATTTTAAGGAGCCTGCATATGGTTTGCCATAATCAGTGTACCAATTTACATTCCTACCAACAATACACAGCGGTTCCCTTTCCTCCACAACCTTGCCAACACTTTTATCTGTTGTCTTTTTGATAAAAACCATCCTAACAGGTATGAGGTGTATCTCAGTGTGGTTTTAGTTTACATTTTCCTGATGATTAGTGATCTTGAGCATTGTTTCATGTACCTTTTGGCCATTTTTATGTCAAATTTGGGAAAATTGTCAAATTCTTTGCCCATTTTTAAATTGGATTATTTGGTTTTTGTTTGTTTTTCTTTTTTTTTTTAATCTTTTTTTTTTTTTTTTTTTTTTTTGCTATCAACGTGTTAGTTTGGATACTCACCCATTATCAGATATATGGTTTGCAAATATCTTTTCCCATTACTGTAAGTTGTCTTTTCATTGTGATGGTTTCCTTTATTGTGCAGAAGCTTTTTAGTTTGATGTAGTCCCACTTGTTTATTTTTGGTTTGTTGCCTGTGCTTTTGGTGTCAAATAAAAAAAAAGTCATTGCCAAGACCAACGTCAAGGAGCTTTTCTCCTATATTCTAGGAGTTTTATGGTTTCAGGTCTTATGTTCGAGTCTTTAATCCATTTTGAGTTGATTTTTGTGTATGGTGTAAGGTAGGAGTCCAGTTTTATTCCTTCCCATGTGGCTGTTCAGTTTTCCCAGCACCAGTAATAGAAGAGATTGTTCTTCCCCCCACTATGTGTTCCTGGTGCCCTTCTCAAAGATTTGTTGACTGTATATGCATGGACTTCTGCCTGGGCTCTTTATTCTGCTCCATTGATCTGTGTGTCTATCTTTATACCAGTACCATACTGCTGTAATTATTATATCTTCATAATGTAGTTTGAAATCAGGAAGTGTGATTCCTCCAGCTTTGTTCTTTTTCAGGATTGCTTTGGCTATTCAGGGTCTTTTGTGGATATGAATATGAAATTTAGTATTATTTTTTCTATATCTTTGAAAATGTCAATGGAATTTTGATAAGGTTGCATTGAATCTATAGATTACTCTGAGGAGTGTGGGTGGACATTTAACAATATTAATTCTTCCAATTCATGAGCATGGGATATCTTTCCATTTACTCTGTCTTCCTCTATTTCTTTCATTAAATGTCATAGTTTTCAGGGTGCAGGTCTTTCACCTCCTTATTAAACTTATTTCTAAGTATTTTATTAGTTTTTTTAATGCCTATTTATTTTGAGAGAGAGAGAGAGAATGTGTGCGAACCAGGGAGGGGCAGAGGGAGGGGGAGAGAGAGAGAGACAGAGAGAGAGAGAATCCCAAGCAGGCCCTGGACGGTCAGCACAGACTCCGATGTGGGGCTCGAACTCATGAACTATGAGATCATGACCTGAGCCAAAATCAAGAGTCAGATGCTTAACCAACTGAGCCATGCAGGCACCCATTCATATTTTGTTGTTTTGATAGTATCGTAAATGGGATGATTTTCTTCATTTCCTTGATTTTTCATATTCCTTGGAGGCTTGCATTGCTGTCTTCACATCTGAAGAAACAATTACCTTCTGTAGTCTTTATTGAATGGCTTTGGGAAAGAAATACATGCTGCCAGTTCTGCTAAGGATTCTGAGGCTTCTCAGACCTTTTCTATGGATATACATGCTCCTCATTTCTTGTTCCCTCTTAGGGGGATTTCTTAAGATCGTGTGTATGCTTCTCTTGCTTTCCCTAGAATGGTGCTAAATGCTCGTTAGTGTGTTTTCTCCCAATCTGTTTTTTTTTTAAGTTTTTTTCTTTCTTTCTTTTTTTTTTTTTTTTTTTTTTGAGTGGGGGAAGGGGCAGAGAGAGAGAGAGAGAGAATCCAAAGCAGGCGCTGCACTGTCAGCTCAGCCTGACGTGTGGCACAAACTCACAAACCGTGAGATCATGACCCGAGCCGAAATCTAGAGTCTTAACTGCATGAGCCCTGCAGGCGCCCCTCTATTCTCCCAGGCTTGCAGAGTCAGGGCCAGCTTTCTGCCCGTGCTCGCCAGCTGTCTACAAAGGCTCATACTCCCCGCTCTTGGAACACACAGAGCCAGCCAGCCACAGGGTGTGGTGTGTGTGAGGGAGGTAAACGGAGTGCTCAGGAACCCCCGGGGCCATCTGGGGGGAATCCTCAAATGAAACATCCCCCGCAGCTTGTGGGCGTGCTTCCTGATGAATTCCGCAAAGTGGTTGGTAAGATCCGTGTCTTTCTGATGCCCTCTGAGAGCCCTGTCTGCTGTTCTCCCAGCCACTCTCTGCCCCTGACTTGTGCAGCATGCCTCTGTACTCTGGATGGGGTGAGAGAGAAGTGGGCCTTTTTGGTAGCATTACACATGGCTGGGAAGCCAGGTACTCATTCACACACTCTCAGTTTCCCCATTGAAAGAAGCCACAGATCTAAAAGGTCTACCTTGGCATTGATCTGTATCTGTGCCTTGGGGGAGGGGTGACATAGGTAAAATGAAACTGTTTCTGTCACCCTCTTCATTGCATCCAATCTGGTTGTTTTTTGCTCCAGTGGTTTGCTGGAACTTCTCTGCTGGACTCCTGGACTGCCACAAACGCATTTTCCTCTGTGGGTGATTGTCAAACTTGCTGTTTTGCGGGGAGAACACAGAAGAAGACTCTTATTCCACCATTTTGCTGATGTCATTCCCACATGTTTTTATTTGTTCTAAGAAAAAAAGGTACCAATGTCCAGTTCACTGGATTCTGCTAACACAATGTCTGCCCTTCAAAAATGGCAAAAAATGCCAGCACCTTGCATTGTGGTTTACAAAAACCAGAGTGCCTGAAGTTGGACAATGTTCCCATGCAAAGACCTATTGTTTTGAGTCTGCTCTCATGCGTGCAGAGCGTTTGTGAGCAACAAGCCTGTGGTCCAATCCATTATTTCATTCATGGTACAGGAACTACTGAGCTTAGTCCCAAGACAAAGTGAAGTTAATACCATTTGGCTACGATCCACTGTTCAAACGTGTGGTAAGTGGAATAATGGCCCTCCGGAAGATGTCCATGTCCTAATCCCCAGAACCAGTGAATATGATACCTTACATGGCAAAAGAGATACGTTTGTTTGGTAAGGTCACCATAACCAAGTACTACGAACTGGGTGGCTTGAACAGAAATGTATTCTTTCGCAGTTCTGAAGGCTAGAAGATCAAAATCAAGACATCAGCAGGTTGGTTTCTTTTAAAAGCTGTGAGGGAGAGATCTATTCCAGGCCTTTCTCCTTGGCTTGTATAGGTGGCTGTCTCCTCCCCGTGTTTCTCCTTCTGTGGGTGTCTGTGTCCAAATTCCACCCCCGCTGGTTTCTAAACGTTTGTTTGTTTAGAGAGAGAGGAAAACAGAGGATCTGAAGTGGGCTCTGTGCTGATAGCAGAGAGCCCGAATCAGGGCTTGAACTCATGAAGTTCGAGATCACGACCTAAACTAAAGTCAGAGGCTCAACCGACTGAGTGACCTAGGTGCCCCCACCCCCTTCTGATACACACACCCGTCCTGTTGAATTAAGGCCCACCTGAATGATCTAATCTTAACTGATTACATTTGCTGTGACCCTGTCTTCAAGTAGGTTCACATTCTTGGGTTTACAACTTCAAAATACGAATTTGGACACAATTCAACCCATAACAAGAGGCTTTGCGAATCTGATTAAAGTTAAGGACTTTGAGAAGAGGGAGGGCATCCTGAATCATCCAGGTGGACTCAATCTAATCACATAGTCCTTAAACGTGAAGACACTTTCCCTTCTGTCCTCAGTGAGAAAGAGTTGTGGTAACGGAAAAGAGGTCAGAGAGAGGCAACATGGCTGGCTTTTAAGGATGGTGGAAGATGCTACAAGGGAAGAAATGCTTGTGGCCTCAGAAGCCAGAAAAGGCAGGGTGATGGGCATTGAGGAGAGCACCTGTTGGGATGAGCACTGGGTGTTGTAGGGAAACCAATTTAACAATAAATTTCATATTAAAAAAAAAAAAGCCAGAAAAGGCAAAGAAGTAGTCTCCTCTAGAGGCTCCAGAAAGGAATTTGGCCCTGCCAATACCTTGATCTCAGTGCAGTGAGACCAGTTGTTAGAATTCTTACCTCCAGAACCGTACGACAGCACATTTGTGTTGTTCTAAACCATTAAGTTTGTGGTGATTTGTTATGGCAGCAACAGAAAACCAAAACAATTTCCTCCCAACCACAGCCCCTCCATTCACCACACCATCTCCCATCCCCCTTATATAATGACTCTCCCTGGGACTCAGTCCACAGAACTCCCCCCACCCCTACCACAACCGCTCATAAAAGTCAAGTCATGGAGGGGCACCTGGGTGGCGCAGTCGGTTAGGAATCCAACTTTTCATTTCGGCTTACATCATGATCTCATGGTTCTCGGGCACTGACAGCACGGAGCCTGCTTGGGATTCTCTCTCTCCTCTGTCTCTCTGCCCCTTCCCCCCACATGCACATGGGAGCTCTCTCTCTCACTCACTCCAAACTAAACTTAAAAAAAAAAAAAAGCCAAGTCTTGTAAAGTGAGGGATTCCTCCCTGAGTATCAGGCCAGCTCATGACCCACTCCCACTGCACATTCCCCAGCCTCTGAACACTCACATGAGACCCTCCTACCTGGACTGAGCTTCCTGGAGCGTGCGGGCATGTGAGCCAAGCGGGAACCGTCTCTGTCTAGATTTTGAGCTAGGAGTCCCCAAGGCCAGGAGTCGGGAGCTGATTCCTGTTGATGGCAGGGGTCTGGAGGGAAGGTCCGTGGATTAGTGTTGCTGAGGTTCTGAAGGCTGTGACGTTTCACTTAAACCGGGTGGCAGTCGGTTGGTTTGACTTGCCAAAGAGCCTGAGCACTTACTTATATTCGCTAATCCAAAAAACTGTGCCATGGAGAGGAGGCGGGAAGGGAGGCGCAGCAAAGGCCAGGACAGGATGCGGCCGAGAGCCCTGGTGTGGAGAAGGCCGCCGCTCCTGGCTAAAATGAGTCTCACAGAAGTTTCTGGTTCTTCGTTACCATGACATGTTGTGAAATGACTTCATGTTTTCTGCAAAACCGGTCGCCAATTTCTGGAAGGCTTGTTTTCCTCTAGAAGAGCCAAACCGCATATCCCTTATTATAGGTAGTTCTTGTACCACAGACATGCTATCTCTTTACACAAGTGATTGCAAAATGTGCAACTGCCTCTCAGGGCTTTTGTTTTGTATTGTTTTGTTTGAACGTGTTTGATTTTTGAAAGCTGTTAAGACCTAGACTGGAAGCTCTCAGATGATCAGATCCTTTCTGGTGTCAGGATGCAAACACGCTACTCCGTACTTAAACAAGGCTCTAGTCTTTTGTGTCTCTTCCATCAGGAACTGCTGCAGATAAAAGCAAATGTCTTAGAAGAGCAAGTGTGACATCTGGTTCGCTATCAGGAATAAATCTCTACCTGCCAAGCAAGACTGTAAGGCAATCTGGAACCGGTTACCACATAAACTTGTTTTATTTCAAAACCGTATCACCTGACTTACCTTTCTATTTATTGCCTGCCTTGAGTTCTTTTTCACTATCAAGGTGCTTCTAATGAAACACAGTTGACCTGAGTTTTGAGGTGAATTGTGAGAGAGTTTGTAAAAGGGGCTTAAAGGGGAAGAGCCCTCATTTCCTCTGGCTTGTGGGGTGGAAAGGTCACCACAGAAACCAAGCCCCAGCTCTGAAGGGAAGGGAAGGGAGGAGAAGGGAAATCAGCGGTGCTCTGATGCCAACCCCCCGTTCTAGCAGCCGGTTTTCAGATGTGGCAAATGCACAGTGAATTTCTGCTCTGATGTGTAATGTGGTCAGATGCCTGTGGGGCCGCTGTGTGGTGCGTGAAGGGCGCTCAGACGGAAGATGCCTGTGTGACTTGCTCTCTGCTGTGTCACACCCGGGCGGGGACTTTGTGCAAGCCCTCCGATGACGGACTGATATCTGGGGGTACCTGCCAGCTGCCGCGTGCTGACCAGGTAATGCCCTAGCTTTTACAGATGCCCGTGTCTTCCCAGGTGAGTATGCCTCCATACGTCCTCAGTGCAAGCATGAAAGGAATGGGGGTGCCAGTGGGGGTGCCTGGGGGGCTCAGTCAGTTGAACTTCTGACTTTGGCTTGGGTCATGGTCTCCTGGTTGGTGAGTTCAAGCCCCACGTCAGCCTAGCTGCTATCCACGCACCGGCTTTGGATCCTCTCTCCCCCCTCCTGCCCCTCCCCCGCTCATGCACACGCGCGCTCTCTTTCTCTCGCTCAAAAATAAACATTAAAAAAAAAAGAAGAAACGATGGGTGCAAGGGGCCCGTGATACGGGGCTAATATTTGTGTGATAGCCTTGACGTTTTCTCTTTTCCTTTTTAAAGTTTATTTGTGTATAGCCTTGACGTTTCCTTACATACTGTCACATACATCATCTCATAGTGCCCTTCACGGAAGCCTGGTGAAGACACTGCCCTCTTTTCCATTCTCCCGATGAGGGTATGGAGACTCAAAGGGCTGACTGACCCATTAGTAAGTTGAAGAGGGTGGGTCTCCAGCCCAGCTCCTCTGACTCTAATGCAGGGCTCTGAAACTCAAATGGCTAAGGGACCAGGAGAGGAATCTAAGGGACAGCATGACCTGGGAAGCATATACCCTGCCCACAGGGGCAGCCGCTACTCAGCAAAAGCTGGGCCCTGCCAAGCAAGAGCGCGGGTCCACACTTGCCATAGCTGTCAAGTTTTTGCCCCACATTATGGACTTTTGTGCATGAGGTTCCAACCTATCCGAAACACCTTGCTAAAAACTAACACAAAAAAAAACTTGGGGCACCTGAGTGGCTCAGTCGGTTAAGCCTCTGACTCTTGATTTCGGCTCAGGACATGATCTTGCAGTTTGTGGATTGAGCCCCACACTGGGTTCCTCTCTGTCAGCAAGGAGAATCCCTGCTTGGGATTCTCTGTCCCCCCCTCTCTCTCTCTGTGCCTCCTCTGCTCGAACTCTCTGACTCTCAAAATAAATAAACTTAAAAAATATAGAACAAAACAAAGACAACTTTGTGAGCCCTAAACATGTCTTAAAGCCCTGTCCAGTTTCCTTGCCAGAGCGCAACTTTGGCTGGTGATTCATTTTACATTTATTGAGCACCTATTGTGTCAAGGAATTGTGCTGGGGGGTGGGGGTGGGGCAGGCACAGTCGCTGTTTGAACAAAGCCAGCCCGCTGGTGGAAGGTTTCTTTATTCACATGTACTGAGTCTATGTAGACTCAGCTTCTGTTACTGTTCAAGTGCAGGCTGTGAGAGATTGAAAAAAAAAAACAACACATGGTTGCACAACGATGTGAAGGTATTTAATGCTACTGATTGTACAGTTTAAAACGGTTAAAATGGTAAATTTTATGTATACGTTACCACAAAAAAAAATCATGCTTATATGTGTGTGTGTAATTTTTATCCTTAACAAAGATAAAATCTACATGAGAAGAATTTAATGTTCTCAAATAACTTCACCAAACACTTGAGCACCCACTGTGTATCAAACACCATCCAAAGTGCTGGGAATACAAATTAAGGAAAATTAGTTCTTGTCTTTAAATGTAGCTTCTGCTGAGAAATGACAGTGACATTGGGAGCAGTCTAGGTTCACGCAGTTAATAATAGCTGCTATTTATGGAATGCTAGCTCCGTGCCAGGCTCTTTAGTGAGTGCTTCACGGGCACCGTCTATCTCCTTTGAGCCTCACCGCTGCCCTATGGGGCAGATGCTTCTATCGACCTCATTTTACAGAAGGGGCAACAGAAGCTCAGAGAGGCTCAGTCTCTTGCCCTAGGTCCCACAGTGACAGCGAGTGGAGAAATCACGTTTTGAGCCCAGGTACGCTTTACCCCAGACCCCCTAGCATAGAGATGCCACAAGCCCTGGTGTAACCGGCCAGCAGAGGTCAACGTGGGGCTTGGGAGGCAGGAGCAGTGAGGAGGCTGGGAGAGAGGAGGTCCGAATCAAGGTAAGGTGCTGCAGCCCCAGGCAGGGAAGTGTGCCAGTGTCTCCGGCCCCAGATGCAGGGCCAGTTTCACACAGGTTGTTCTCTTGGTCTGTTCGTGCTACTATCGCAAAATACCACAGACCGGTGAGCTTATAAACAGCAGAACGTTACTGCTCACATTTTTCAAGGCTGGGAGTGTGAGATCAGGGGGCCAGAATGGTCAGTGAGGGCCTTCTTCCAGGCCACAGACATGTATCCTCACATGGTGGATGGGGCTGGAGGGGGCGTGGTCGGCAGGATAGAACTTATATCCTACAGAGCACTAATATTTTATAAGAGTGTTAATCTCATTCAAGAGGTTCCACCCTCATGACCTAATCACCTCCCCAAGGCCCCACCTCCTAACACCATCACCTTGGTGGTTAGGATTTCAGCATAGGAATTCAAGGGCGGGGGCACATTCAGACGATTATGGCAATCATTAATACTGATTCCAAAAGGATGAGAGACGGACAAAATGGAAGGACATTCTGGTCACACAGAGAAGGCTAACACGAGGGCAGAGGAGAGGGGCTTGTCCGTGTCATTGAGCCCTTAATACCCAGAGCTGTGACACAGCAAAAGATGACATCGCACAACGTGGAGGGACATGTGAGGGAGCTGGCAGCCGTGGCAGGGCCTGGGAACCTTCACGGGGCTTGTGGACCCCAGCAACCTCAGCAGCCGACACTCCACCTGGAACTGGACCAGAGGAAAGTGTCAGAAACCACCTGGCAGCCTGTGGGCTAAAGGCAAAAACTTGAAATTGTGGGAAAGTTGGCTTCGAAGGGCCACTCTAGGTTCTACCAAGCAGGGGGTGGCCACCAAGAACCATCAATGAATGCAGATGTTGTGGCACTGTGTTATGCAGATGAACTCAACTGTAGGTTCCGGGGATGTGACACTACAGGAGGGTGGCTCTGGGACACACTTCATTCCTTCCTTAAGAAACATGGAGTACCCACTAATGCCATGCTCTGTTTTAGATGTTGGGGATACAGCAGTGAACAGGACAGACAAGGTACTCATCCTCATGGAGCTTACATTCTAGGTAGGGTTTGTTATCTGACTAGATGACAATACACACGTAAACAAAAAGTACATGAGACCATTTCAGAAGAAAGGGAGGAACATAGGGTGTGATGGCAGTTGACAATCTAGATAGAATGGTCAGGGAAGGCTTCTCTGAGGACACATTATTTGAGGTGACACCTGAATGGGAAGATAGAGGTGGGCATGAGTGGGAGTGCTGAAGGCAGAGGGAACAGTAGTGCAAAGGTCCTGAGGCAGGTGTGAGCTTGGTTTCTGCAGCTTTGAACATATCTTTTTAAGGAAAGAAGGAATGTCAGTGCAGTCTGTGGGGAAGGCTGAGGAAGGAAGAGATGTGACTGGAGTGAGGCCAGATCATATGGGACATTGCAGGCCTGGGGCTGTAAATACACATGTATTGGGGATATGTGGGGAGGAGGGGGACAGCCTCACCACTGGTTCAAAGAGGAAGAGGCTCCTGGACCAGCTGGAGAGGGGCCAGGGAAAACTAGCTTGGCCATAGGGCAAACTCCTATGAGGCTATAGTCCAGGGTGCCATGTCATTAGGAACGTGAAAATTCAAGCTTCATACAAGAGGGCATGGTCATATAATGTTCTGATGCAAAGCAGAATATGACTGTGGAAGTCCATGAGGAAAGTACTCAGCCAAATCAGCCCCAGCCAGCCCTGGAGGGGTTGGGGTTGGGTCAACACAGGAAAAGATCCTGGAGGGGAGGGAGCCAGCAAGGAACTAGGCCTCTGTGGGAGTTTCAGAGCACTGGAGAAGAGAAGCCAAAGCTCGAGTAACAATTAGGTAAATAGATTGGCAGGCTGAAGCGGGGCTGTAGAGGAGGGAGGGTTTGCCCAGAAGGATGATGGTGGAGGCTACTGGCACCTGGCGTAGTCCTAGGCGGAGCCCCCCAATTAAGGCTGATTGGGGTGCCACCTGCTGGTAGCCTGAGGCTACTGCTAGTCTCCTGGTGCTGGTCAGGTCCGCCTCAAATGGAGGCCAGGAGGAATTTGTATTGTAACAGCATTTATGATGGGATTCTTATTATCTCAGTTTTGGCTGAGGCATGAATACTAAATCCCATAATGTTAAATTCCAAAGGATTCACTGTGCAGAAACCTCAAAGTAGTATCAAGAACAGGGCAAAACAAGTCTTAAATTCCTTAACCACTAGGAAAAGACCAGGAGGATTTGCAAAGAGAATATTTAGAGCGAGCTGCTGTCAAATCCGGTGCTTCCCAGGGTTAGTGGCTGCTCCTGGCGTCAAGCCTAGAGGGACACTCTAAGAAGAATACTTGGAGAGCATGATAAGCATTTCCTGAATAGAGAGACATTGGACTGGGGTCTGCCTTTTGCCTAGAAGATCTAACAGGCTAGCAATGGGCTGGCTGGAAGCAGGAGTGAAGAAATGGCTGGTGCTTCAGGCAGAAGTAATAAAGGCAAAGCCAGTGCGTGTGTGCGTGCGTGTGTGTGTGTTTCCAGGTGGACAGAGAAAGAGAATGAGAAGGGTTTTTGATGTGGTGTGGTTGTTGTAACTGCTGCTTTTAAAGCAAACAGCAGGGATCGATGAAGCAGCTAGATATGATAAACATCGCAAGATAATGAAATACTGTATTTCCCAATTTAAATATCTAGATTTTTTTCTGACTATAAAAATAACACATACGAATCAAAACTCAGACAGTTCAGAAATATACACTAGCAGAGAAAGCATTTCCCTATTTCCCACCCTGATCTTTAAGACCTTTTCCTGCATTAAAGCTTCTCAGGCTTCCTGGGGCACGTTCTGTTTTGTGACCAGCAGGTGGCAGTGCACCACCGCTTTAGGGGGTACCCAGAAAAGTGGATTTAAGAGGAAACTCCCATGCAGCAGAGAGCTTTGCAAACTGGTTTTAATTTGAAGCAATCTTTAAGTTTTCTAAAATGATGTCAGGAAAAATTCCTAGTGATTTTTTTTTTTTTACATGTTTAAGCTGCTCGCTTTTGGCCACAGTGCCCTAGATTATTGCCCCTGGGCTTTGAAAGTAAGGGGAAAAAGTATGTAAAACAAAGGGAATGTATTGGCTCATGTAATTGAAAAGTCCAGAGGTTTGTTATGAGGAGAGAGAGATGTGCTTCAGGTCTGGTTTGATCTGGCTTCACCCCCTCATCAAGGCCTTGGGTCTGTTTCGCTGATATTTTCTGCTATTCCTGGCTAGCTTCATCCTAGGGCTTCCTTCCCTTATGTTAGAAAACAGTCATAGCAGTTGCAGTCCTCAGATCTGCACAATTCACCTTCTGGAGCCCCCAAAATTACTGCCTTGGGTCTCAGTGGCCTGAGTTGAATCACTTGCTTATTCTTAAAGCAAACACTGTGACCAGGGGATAGAGTTGCATCATTCACTTTAGCCTAAGCTTCATGCCCCAGGAGAGCAGTCAAGTTTCCACCTGAAGTACATGGGCTGTGTTGGGTGAGGGAAATACCTGGATGATTGAGAACAGTTAACATGGTGGCAGAGACTGGGGGGGGGGGGGAGGCATGCTGGTGGATGTTTGCTGGTAACATGTAGAATGTCAGTGTGACTCTGGTGCCCTGGGTCTCTGGAAAGTCCTGCTCACCAGGGAACCAGGAAAAGGTATAGGACCAAGCCTCCAGGTGGCTAACTGGACAACCTCCTCCAGGCCTGCCCACTCCACTCACTTTCCACCCCGCCAGCCCCTGAATGGCTTCTCCACATTACACATTTGATTGCATAGTTCCTCTGCCCAAAACTGCTGTGGCTCCCATCCTCCAAGCTCAAATCCTTAACAAGGCACATGAAGCCTCATACCCTCTGGTCTCCAGCCTCATCTGCCTCCACTGACTCCAGCCTCATCTGCCTCCATGACTATGGCTAAGTCCAATGTAGGGCTTGATCTCCCAACAGAAAGATCATGATCTGAGCTGATATCAAGAGCCTTCTGACTGAGCCGAGCCACTCAGGCACCTCCCTTCCAGTCTTAAAGCGTATGATTCTTCACCGGAGGCGCATGGGAGGAACAGAGGAGAACTGGTCCCACTGATCCAAGATGGTAGAGGATCATAGCTTCCCTCTGTGGCGGGTCAGCTTGGATCATTAGGCGACAGCTCCAGTTTTGGTTCTGAGTGAAACATATAAGCTACACATGATCCGCAAACAGCCCCTCTTCTCTCTCCTTAGAAAGATATTTTCACGTTTGCAGAAATTCCTAACGTTTTTCTTCCCAGCTTCCCAGTGGCCTGCCAGAGTGGAGAGGTCCCAGTGTTCTTCGAATGAGGGAGGTCAATGGAGTTGGACTATTTGGAATGACATTACCATGACTGATAAGGACAGCTCACATTCTTCGCACACTCATTTTGTTAGCTCTCGTTTTAAGTATAATACACCATTTAAGTATAATACACCATATTTAAGTATAATAAACCATTTGGTGTTTACAAGAAACCATCCTATGAGGAAGATGCCACTATTGTCCCCATTTATAGACAAGAAAACTGAGATATAGAAATGTTAAATATGTTACCTAAGGACATGAAGCTACTCAGTAACAGAGACAGGGTTCAAATGCAGGCAGTCTGGTCCCCCATACCTTCAACTGCCACCCTATATTGCCAGCCTTAGCCAGGCTGTGGAGGATAGAGGAGGGAGCGAGGCCAGGTTGGAAAAGGGCATCAGAGCCAGGGGGACTCTCCCTTCATTGCTGCCATAGCTGCTGGTTCTAAAGACCAAACCTGGCTCAGTTCTAACGCCCAGGATTCTTTAAACCATCATAAATACTGATTATTATAAGTGAAATGCCTGTTATTAATCTATCATGTTATAGCTCTTAGAACACGTCACAAGCATGAGTGGGGGAAGGGCAGAGAGAGAGAGAGAGAGAGAGAGAGAGAGAGAGAAAGGGAGACAGAGGATCAGAAGCTGGCTCTGCACTGACGGCATTGAGCTTGATGCGGGGCTCGAACTCACAAACCATGAGATCATGACCTAAGCCAAAGTCGGTGGCTCAACTGACTGAGCCACCCAGGTGCCCCAAGCCTTATTTCATTAGAGATGGACAATGGCTCTGTGAAGGAGGCATATTAACTCCATTTCACAGGAGGGGCGAGTCTCAGCTTGGCAAAGACCCCAAACAGGTAGACAGAGAGTTGGGACCTGCTCCTGAATCACCCATCTGTGATTCAGGGTCATCACAAAACCTCTTATGGATGAGGGCCTCTTCATTGTGGGAGAGTCTCCAGTGAAAATGGCTCTGGGGAGGCTTGTTCTTATTCTCCATTCCCTAAAGCCCCCAGATAACACCCAGATATGTTGCTTCCTCAGTTCACAGCCCCCTGCTTAGAGGACCAGGCAGGTCTGAGGATGGAGAACCGCCTCTGTGTCTAGGACAGCCTTCCAGCTCTATCCACTCCCCACCCACTGCCTCTCCCTCTCCTCCAAACATCGTCTTTTCCTTTTGCCTACACATGTTTGAGATTTCATAGTTTCTGCCTCTGAGGTACCAACTAACCTCAGCCGGTGGCCAGGACTTTTTCCCATGCTCCCTGCAGGGTGGAACTTATTGCTTTCATGGATCATCATCCCCCACTTCCCTTCAGAGTCTTTCTTGGGCCTGTGGACTTTCAGGCACATTAGAGCCTGAAGTGCCAGCCAAGGTCAGGTCTGGACTCTGCCACCCTTTCCAGTGTCATCCAAGGACCCCTTAGGGACGGGGTCTGGGAAAAGTGTGAAGGTTGTGTTTAGGGTCTTCTTTTTTCGAGCAGATGTTGACGAATTCCTACTATTGGGTCATTCAAACAGCCAAGGTAGGCCACTTCAGGGAAAACACCCCCATCTCTGTTCAGCAGCATCCCTGACAGTCCCAGCAAATCACTTCTCCAAATGAATCCAATCGCCTTCACTTGCACACTTGGAAGAGAACCCTGGGCTAATGTGGGAAGGTCAAGGGGGTTCTGGCCATTTGGAATGACATTTATCATGACTGATAATGACAGCTCACATTTTTTGAGAGCTCATTTTGTTTGCTAAGATTTATTGATTGCAAGATACCATTTTAAGTATAATACATGTATAAATCCTCCAACAGTCACAGCCTCCGAGGAGGTGGACATCATCATCATTCCCATCTTATAGACAAGGAAACTGAGGTGTAGAAAGGTGAAGTACCTTGCCTAAGGCTGTGAAGCTAGTGTGCATAAAAGAAGGTAGGAGTTACGGTCAATCCCTGCTCCATCCCCAGGCTCCCCAAGCAGGTGGACACATTCATTGGTTTGAGTACCTCTAAGTTCAGGGCATATAAGGAAAATAAGGTCTAGGACTTGGCCTCTGTCAGTTAAACACCAATAGTAAAGACAGACATGTGGCTTATGGTACAAAGAAACATGTGCTGAGAGAGAGGTGGGGGGGAGTATGTGGTGGGGAGGGGGGAACAACCCCCCCAAACAACTGGATTACCCCTGAGTTTCCCAGTCCCTGGCCAAATACTCACTGGGTCCTCTCCACAGAGAGTCAGGGACGGGTGATGGGAACAATGGTGAATTACCAGGGATGTATCACGATAGCATGAGTCCTGCTTTCTGGACCCTTTTAAAATGCATGCTGTGGTTTTCTGATATTTTCCATATGTCACAAAATTTACGAGTCTGATCTCACAGAGCAGCCAGAAAACTCAGAGGCAATTGGTGATGTATGTGGACCGTCTGGCTCCTCTGAGAAAAGATTCAGTTGTGTCTCTTAAAGTGATTTAATCCTACATCTAAGGCAGGAATGAATAGAAAATGCAAATCTATCTTCCTTATTTAAGGATTTTGCATTTTTGATAGTTTCAAAACAATCATCCAGAGGGGAAAAAAAACCATATCTTAACAAGTATATCTTGTTGGAAAGTGTAGATGCTTTGACAAATTAGAAAGCCGACCAAGTCACACACTTCCTTGTCAACTCTTGCTTCCAGCAGGCAAGCATTTAAAATAATATTCCAAGGAGGTTTAACATTCATGATTGTATTGTTTGATTATTGCACTTTCTAGATAATGGTTTTTCAAAATTGTATCTTGCAGCTAAAAATTAAATAGCGACTTCTGGGTATGCACGACATTCTTTAATAAAATGAGACCCAATATAATATTCTCAGAGGCTGAGCAGTAATATAGGAGAGATTTACTGTAGTCCAAACGAGTGAGATCATTGATCCTATAGGATTCTTATTATTGTCTCAAGCTAAACTCCAGAGAATGCTGGGAATGGAGCCACATTCTCTATGCACATCTGCCAGGATCCTAGGTGGGCTTTCTTTTCCCACATGGATCTCTGAAGAATTCGTGGGGGTCTTTTGGCTGTGTGCTGGGAAAATGCCTCAGAAGAGAAAGCCGTGGACAAAGCCGCTTACCTGTGTCCACTGTAAAAATGTACCTCTGATCTTCAGGGCAGTGAAACTATCATACATTTGCCAAAACCTATAGAATGTACAACACCAAGGGTGAACTATAATATAAGCTATGGATTTTGAGTGATGATGGCGTATAATATAGGCTCATCAGTTATAACAAATGTACCACTCTGCTGGGGGATGTTGATAGTGGGGGAGACTAGCATGTGGGGGGCAGGAGGCATATCGGAACTATCTGTACTTTCTAAGTTTGCTGTGAACCTCAATTTGGGCTTAAAGAAAACATGCACCCCAGGAAGCTCAGTATACCATGCAAGCCTTCCTGCCAAGGTAGCACTCCATTCTCAGATTACTGCCTCCTGCTCCACTGTACTTTAAAAAAAAATTTTTTTTAATGTTTATTTATTCTTGAGAGAGAGAGACACACAGAGCATGAGCAGGGGAGGGGCAGAGCGAGAGAGGGACACAGAATCGGAAGCAGGCTCCAGGCTCCAAGCTGTCAGCACAGAGCCTGATGTGGGGCTTGAACTCACGAGCTGTGAGATCATGACCTGAGCCAAAGTCAGACGCTTAACCAACTGAGCCACCCAGGTGCCCCTCCACTGTACTTTTTAATTTTTTTTTTTTTTTTTTTTTTTGAGAGAGAGAGAGAGAGAGAAAGAGGCAGGGGGGAGGGCAGAGAGAGAGAGACAGACAGAAAGACAGAGAGACAGAGGATCCAGAGTGGGCTCTGCACTGACAGCCCGAGCCCAATGCAGGGCTAAACTCATGAAATGTGAGATCATGACCTGAGCCAAAGTCAGACCCTTAACTGACTGAGCCACCCAGGCATCCACTGTACTTTCTACCAGCCTCTAACCCTTGACATTGTTTCTTGATTGTACCTCACGATCTCGCTGTTCAACCAATGTTTGTGGAGATTCCAATATGTGCCAGGCACTGGCTTACACTTGGGTTCAAACTTTGATCTGGCTACTCCTCAAGGACATCGGCTCAGACTCAGACCCAGCCTATTTTGAATAGGCCCCAGGTTAAGTTTGAGTGCAATATTAGGTCTGATGGGGCTTTCCATCTGGAATATTTATTTCATAAGAAAATCACTTACAAATGTGCTGCAAAGTAGGGAGCTGGCTGGATTCCCAGGGAAAAAGTGACCTGGGTTGTAGGTGCATCTGCATTCATACATCAGAACAAGGAGGATACATGTGCCTGATGATGAAATCCATGGAGTACGTTGGTAACATATTACTCACTGGGTTTGCCTGCTTCTGATAGTCAGGTTGGGCTAGGTGAGTGTGATAACTGACAGCTACACAATCTCAGGGGTTTAACACAACAAACAATGAAAGCTATTCTTCATTCACACAAAGTCCAACGTGCATGTTGCTGGTTGTGTGACTTGAAGTCATGAGGTCAGGGTTCCAGCTCCTAACATCACGTTTGGCTCTGACATAGCGGAGTCCTTTGTTCCAGGCACAGAGATGGCAAGGTGAGGGACCAGGGAAGATCTTGCTGGGCATTTTAGAAGCCAGGCCCCAAATGCCTGGCATACACACCTGGGATCTGAATGAGCACCGACAGCCTCTGCCACACACAAGAGGGGAGCCATTTCCATTGCAGACAATCTTAAAACTAAAAAGTCATTTTCCATTCTTTCTAGGATTTTTCTATCTCATCCAGCAGGCTTTTTTTTTTTTTTTTTTTTTTTTTCTTATATGTCTCTAGTCAGTCATTAAGCCAGAGACCCTTTGAGGCAAGTGTTCTAAATTTCCCCTCTCCTACTCTGAGTCACAGGACAGCCGTATGTGTTAGAAGAAGGAGTACATGGGGGGAAACCTTTGCTTGTCAAGAAATGGATCTAATAATACAAGCAATGTAATGACATATGCAGCAAGAATTCTGTAAAGGGAACTGGTAAGAAAGACAAATCCATCCTATTATTTCGGCGACCCATAAATAAGCCCAGAATATGTGGCATATCCTGAATTACAGGTCTGTCTTAGGCTTTAAAAGCATCATTCTCTTCCTGACTGGAAATATATGGTTAGATCTATATAGCACTTGATAGTTTTCTGATCATTATCTGCAAATATTCTTCACTGAACGCATCCTACACAAAGTTACAATCATAACTTCTATTAAGCTTAGAGAAAATGCAAGTGTCCTCCTTTGTCACTTTAGGCCATCACATCTTCATTCAAAAGGATTTTCCCATTAGAGGATCTCAAAGTAGAGATGATGGTACATGCATTTTCATACATGTGCATTCTGGTGCCTGCCCAAATCCAAACCTTGTTCATGTCAGTAGTTAGAAATATATTAGGATGATAGAGCCTTTATTTGTATAGTTGGAGCTTCAGTATGTACTCCCTGCAACCTCACCCCACACCCCGAAGAACCAGGAAATAAGGCTGCCCTTCGAGTACCAAACATTAAGATCAACATCAGAGAGAAGCAAAGTCACATGAAGGAGAGCCCCTACTAGCAATGTAAAACCCCACCAGCAACACAGGGAAAGTGTAACATACACAAGGGAAGACTACATCCATTAGAAGAGCAGCTCGTCAGCGCTGGAAGACTGGAAAAAGGAGAGAATCAAGGGCATGTGCTGATGGCATAAGCAAAGGACCTTGAATGCCAGTGCAGGGGATTGAGACTGGATCCCGAAGTGATGAAGTAGGTATGTTTGTCTTCGGTGCCTTTCTATTTCCCCCTTGTTTACCTAATTCAACTATTTTTAGAACCCTCTCTCCCTCATTTCCTCCAGACAGCCAATACTATACCCATTTCTTCCAAAAACCAGTATTTTCAGAGGCAATAGGAAGTCATGGAAAGGATTCTTACCCCATTGAGGTCATGGTTCTGGAATTACTCAATTACTGATTCTTAACTTTATTATACATATCATATATGTTCAAATACAAGACGAGATGGGTTTTTTTCCTGAAACACTATTCTTTGGTAAAGAGGAAACAGCCTTATATTTACGGCCTCACCAAGGCTCTTGTGAGGCTACTCTCTCAATTACTTTATTGTGCATGGCAAAGTGCTATTTGGGAAAGATTCGTCCAGGTCAAAGGGGGTCTAACTCAATAAATTGAGTCACTGGGTCTCATTTACAAAGTCATCTGTGATGTGAAGATGAACACAGAGAGTTGAGACCAGTTGAATTCTAGTCTTCAAGCCCCAATTAGTTCTAGATCCATTTGCCAGATGGAAGCATAAGTCTATATTCATTTGGTTTCATATTCAAGTCATTTATCCCTTCTTTTTCTTTCTTTTACCCTTCCTCTACCCCCCCCCCCCCCGCCCCCCCGGCCTGGCAATTCTGCTCACGACTCTGAGTCTACCTTCAGGAAAAGAACATATTAGTCACGGGGACTTTTGAGCACTGGGGTCCTGATGGAGGTTATTTCTCATTGCTGACTAGTGACCCAGCAAATTGCCTTTATTCTTCAGTCTCTCTACTTGGCTAATGAATCTCTACCCCCAAGAAAAAGGACCTGTTCTTGGTTGTTAACTGTTAACTCAGTTGCATACTGAGTCTGCAACACTGAAGTCCAGATCAGCCCCTGGGCAATCCCCAAAGGTAGTGATGGGCACAAAGCAAGACTTCCCGGCAGATGGAACTACTGATCTTGTTTCTCAAGAAAACTTTTGGACTTGTTGGGTGGATGAAAGAGAGCCCTTGATTTGGTCATACGATGAATATTTTCTGTTTTGGACGGCAAGCTTTCAGCTTTCATCTCTGTGCAGCTCTAGGGTGTTTCTCTTTTGTATACTGAGAATGAATTTTGCAAGTAATACCCACAATTTGTGTGTTGCTGGCAGTTTTGGAGGAAATAGACTTCTCAGTTCATATTAGCAATTCACAAACAAGAAGTCACAGTATACTCAACACGAAGTGTGAATAAGAGCTGAACTGATGTATGCTGTGCCTTCCAGATCTGAAAACAAAGACTGGGGCCAATAGGTTGGCAAGCAATACTTTGTCTTTTTTGGTGTAAAGCCCCCTCCCCTAGCTCCTTAGGGGATCTGTTTCTTGGCAAGTTCACCTGTATACAGGCACACACACCTGAAGCACATGTCTATGAAATAAAGTTGTGATGGGTGTTGTGGTCTGTTGCCTTTTTTTCTTTGATGACTCTATTCTAGACATGTTAAGTAAGCTTTCTCTAACTAAGGGAGGCTGGTTTAAAACATGGATTTTAAATAAAAGCTGAAAACATCAGGAGCCACTGCTTACCTAGAACTTGGGAAATGAGAAATCTTCCCTGGCAGTTTTGTATGATAGGAGAGCAGAGGTCACAGAAAAACTAAGTGGCTAATTCTGATAGGCTAATTCTGTAACTCCCTGGAACATGCGCATGATCACACGGCACCCTGTCCCCTCTTTTGTAACTTTTGCCAGGGGTGCAATTAACCAATTATGAAATCATTGGGTTGATGTCTACATTTTTGTAACATTTCAAGTTCCAAGAAGGCAGGAACTGTGTCTGGCTTTTTTCCCCTCTAAAAACTCAGCCCCTACTACAGTGTCTTGTACCTCGAAGATGTTTAGTTAATATTAGATGAATGGATAATATACAATCCAAGGGACTATGTCTTTCATCTTTGAACCACTCACTAATGCCTGGCAGAGTGTCTGGCACAGCAAGAACTCAGGCATCAGTTGTGGAAGGAGAAAAGGAAGGAAGAAAGGAAAGAAGGAAAGAAGAAGAGGTCATCTCCATCCCATGAACTCAGCACAATTGGACTTGAGGTTTCCTGATTAATATCATCAAAGGGAAAATCCTCTTCTGTTAGCAAAAGGTGTGAAAAATAAACAGAATGCCATCTAATTTAATTTGAGCTGCAAAGAAAGTGACTAACGAGGCATTTCTGTATTTGGGTGGGAGGAGGACACTCTAAGTGCTACCTGGAAATGGCTTTAGTTACTTTGGTGACTGTTATAGTCTTGTGAGAATAATCTCTTCTTAATAAGGACAATTACTTAGATTTATTACTCCTCTGTGGTCTTGTTAAAGATCTAAGAAGAATCCTATTTAAATGTAAAGAACAATAGGAGCTTTTTAACAGGGAGCAAGTTTTAATTAAAGCCCAAGCATCAGATTGGTGCCTCTGTGGCTGGGTGGAAAAACTGGGTTAAAAAAAAAAAGAATAAATAAACAATGACACCTACTTTACCTACTTTTGAAGGAAAGTTCATTTTGAATGAAAAGCCTCAAAAGGGTATCTGTATTCAGATTACACAAAACATCCCTGTTTTGAGGGTGGCCTTTGGAATCAAGTCCTTTTCCTTCACTTAATGAAACATCCTTTAGGGTTGAGATAATGAGCTGGATTACATGCTGGGAGCCCAATCCAAGAAGCAGAGCTGGGATGACTGATGGGAATCACTGCAATAACACACAGTGGTATTTAAAAACTATTTTAGAATGTTCCTAGGGAGGAACAGGGACCCAGAGTGCTCCCAAAGAAATGCATTGTCCCAGAGACTCCCATCCCACAGGTAGAAAAGTTTAGGGTTCTTTCTGCTTGAGTTAGATTAGCAAGAGCTGTTTGGAAACCCCAAAAGCTCTGGCCCTGAGGAAATGTCATTAAAAAGACAAAAACATAGAATGAAACAAACAAAAAGTCTGATAAGCCAACGGGTGTGCACCAAGCAAACAGTTTCTCAGCTGTCTGATGTGGCTAATGTTTCCATGTTGGAGTAGCCCATACAAATGCAGCTGTCTGCTGTCTGTAACATTATTCTGCTCTAAATAAATAACCAACAGCAGTCATTTAGATGCATTTTGGGTGACGGTGGCACATGGGAACTCATGTCATCTAACCTGAGCCAGAAGTATTTCCACATTAAATTATATTATTGAAAACAATGAAGGAGTAAGCATGGGGTGGGGTGGGAGTAGGGAGGCTCTTTCTTGGCTTATGGGGTATGTTCTGATTTTATGTCACCCTAGTGGTCAACAAATGTCATACCAAGAACAGATGAACACTAAATGAATCTCTTCTTGTGATGATTATAACAAGACTGTAAAATGGAAAACAGTAAATATAACTCATCCTTATTAAGGCTCCCTGGTATTTGTTTCCAGCTAGAGCTCCTAACAAGAGAGTAAACAATACTTGGTCTCTTGTGATTGCTAATTAAAATGCAATAAATTATGGAATCAATTTAAATTCTGGATCAGCTCTACAGTGGGTTCAACAAACCTCCTAAATTTTATTTTCCCCTTGGGGTCTCTTCCGGAACGTTGAGGTACAGGAGTGTGTGTGCATGGTCTCTCTTTTGTTTGATTTTTAATTGCTCTGGTGGCTCTTTCAAGGAAAGATGGCCAATAGAGAACAAATTCCAGGGTCTTGGCATGTTTTCCCTGCCTCTGAGTTACCTCCTTGTTTTGGCTTACTGTGTGGATAACGGAAAGTCTTGGGCAACTGCCCAAAGTTGTTTAGTAGCAGTGGCCTTTGCAAAGTACCCAGAATAACCAAATAGCCCTGGTTCCCCACAGTCTTGTTTGGGCTGGGAACAATGGGGTCTAGGTGGAATCCTTATGTAGCTAATACATGAAGGTAGAGTGTTTGTCAGCAAGACCCAGCAGGAGAGGAGGCTAGTGCCTCCTAAAAGAGGAAGATAGATAGATATAGATACAGAGGCGCCTGGGTGGCTCAGTCGGTCAAACATCCGACTTCAGCTCAGGTCATGATCTCACGTTCGTGAGTTCAAACCCCGCGTCAGGCTCTGTGCTGACAGCTCAGAGCCTGGAGCCTGCTTCGGATTCTGTGTCTCCCTCTCTCTCTGGCCCTCCCCCGTTCATGCTCTGTCTCTCTCTGTCTCAAAAATAAATAAACATTAAAACATTTTTATAAAAAATAAAAAAGATATAGATATAGATATAGATATAGACAGGTATAGATATATGGATAGATATAGATACAGTTATATATATAGATACAGTATTATAAGTCAGAAATGTTTCTACATTAAATTATATTATTGGAAACACTAGGGGCGCCTGGGTGGCTTGGTCAGTTATGCATCCAACTTTGGCTCAATTCATGATCTTGTCGTTTGTAGGTTGGAGCCCCACATAAGTCTCTGTGCTGACAGCTCAGAGCCTGGAGCCTGCTTTAGATCCTGGGTCGCCCTCTCTCTCTGCTCCTCAGCTGCTCATGCTCTGTCTCTCTCTCTTTCTCTCTCTCTCTCAAAAATAAACATTAAAAAAACACCACTAAGGGCACCTCGGTGGCTCAGTCGGTTGAGCGTCCAACTTCAGCTCAGGTCATGATCTCACACTCCATGAGTTCAAGCCCCGCGTCGGGCTCTGTGCTGACAGCTCAGAGCCTGGAGCCCGCTTCAGATTCTGTGTGTCGCCCTCTCTCTGCTCCTCCCCTGCTTATGCTCTGTCTCTCTCTGTCTCAAAAATAAATAAAAACATTAAAAAATTTTTTTAAATAAAAAAAAAACACTAATGGAGTAAGAATATACAGTTATATCTGTCCTTATATCTATGTATACTTTTCTATATATCTATAGTTATATAGATAGAGTGTGTATATATATATATATATATATAATGTATATATATTATACATTATGGCTATATATAACAGATAACTATATCCATATAATATATCATAGATAGTAGTTAATAATTTTGAGTTATTAGCAATAATTATATCACATACATTATCTATATATTGATCTATAGCTATATCTCCATATATAGATATATAGTTTCATTCTGTGGCTATTTTAAATTTAGTAGATTCTGCAAGAAAGCAAAATATTCTAACAAAGATTCCCTCTGGGAAAAACAAAGTTACTTTAACCAGATGTGGCAGTAGCTCTTTTAAACTGTCAGAGAGAAGACAGGAACAACTTGCTGTGACTTATAATTCTAATCTCAGACACTGGGTAGGGTGCCCACAGGGAGACCCTTACAAGTCTTTGTTGACAGCTCCTGATTTGCATCTGTGACGGGCAGGTAAAGTGTGAAGAGGAGATGTGCGTGGTTCCAGCAAGAATACAGTTCAACTAGGGCTGCCCTCGGAGCCGAGCCCCCTAAACAGAGCTGATCCACGACCCATGCCTGCTCTTTCCCTGTGTAGACATGCCTAGTTCCTTTCTGCCTCCTTCAGACAAACAACACCAGCAGTTTCATCCTGTGCTTCCTAAGAAGTAAGTTTGGCACAGTGAGAGATGTGCCACCTACTGACCGTTACTCAGCTATAACTCCAGAGAATTAATGTCTGTCCTATTTGAATGTGTGGAGTGCTCCCCCTTCCTTCCCCTCATCAGTATTTCACAAACTCTTGTGGGTCGTTTGCAAGGCAAAGGACATTTTCACCTTATAGATAGACTGTATGATCTCTTTGAAAGCCAACATGACATAGGGGAATAAACAAGGACTTAAAAAAAAAATTTTTTTTACATTTATTTATTTTTTGAGAAGCAGAGTGAGACAAAGTGTGAGCGGGGGAGGGGCAGAGAGAGGAGACACAGAATCTGAAGCAGGCTCCAGACTCCTAGCAAGCGGTCAGCACACAGCCTGATGCGGGGCTCGAACCCATGAACTGTGAGATCATGACCTGAGGCGAAGTCAGATGCTCAACTGACTGAGCCACCCAGGAGCCCCTAAGGAATAAACATGCACTTTAAAGCAAGACAAAGTTGGATTCAAACCTGTTTTGTCTCTTGTTAACTGCATATTCTTCAGCAAGTTATTCTGCCTCATATATAAAATAAGGCTAATAATGTCTACCTAGGGGGCACCCGACTGGCTCAGTCAGTAGAGCACGTGACTCTTAATCTCAGGGTCCTGAGTTTAAGTCCCATGTTGGGTGTGAAGCCTACTTAAAATACAAAAATAATAAATAATGCCTACCTAACCAGGATTATTACAAATGTTAAGCAAGTTCTTATATATATAATGCCTGTAATAGCTAGTAGACACTCAATAAAAGTTAAAACAATTTAAAATTTGGTTTAGTCTGTTCTGTTGCTTTATATCCATTTATCATTTCATATAATTTTAAACTCCTAAATATAACTGCTTCCATGCCTATTGCCCCAGATTATTTTCTTAAAGGAGTAGCATGACAATATACTTTTTTGAGAGAAGGAGGGAGGGAGAGAGAGAGAGAGAGAGAGAGAGATAACACACAC